>NW_026693017.1:0-21235 GCF_021218885.2 Marmota monax | reverse complement strand
TCCCAAAGTTTGGGCCTTAAAAGTTCAATGGTTCAGTATCAGGAACAGTTTGAATTTTTAGGTTTTACTTCATTATGGCCTATAGTTCTGAATGACAATGTAGCTGTTTCTCTGTTTTCTCCTTAAGATCTCTCAGATACAGTTTCTTTTGCCTGCTTCATTTTTAGCCTACCTTTAAAAGAAAGAAATCAGAGAGTTCCCACTGAGAACTGATTGTGTGAAGATTCAAGCACCTCCTGCCAACCCTGTTTGATTTCCAGCTCAATTTTCATTCACATCAATAAGTTATGATGAAGGGAAATTTCAATTTTTATTCACATCAATAAGCCATGATGAAGGGAAACCTTAAAAAACAAACTGTCCCTGACAGCGAACCATTGAACCGACAAGGCCCACAACTGTGGAGCATAGTAAGGCTAAGTAAAAGATGAATCCTGCCCAGTATCATAGAAATTTGAAAAAAAATAGGGCCCCATGGGTGCTCTCGTCACAGATGGAAGGCTCAGATGTGCAGTTTCTGGTTGGTTTATAACTCCCGTACCTCCAGCTGTGATAACTCAAGATTTTTTTCACAAGTTTTGGGAGGTGTAGCTATAAATGTGGACCAGCCACTGTACAGGCACCTGGTTTCCAATTCAGAGACTAACTGTAGGGAGGCTCTAGGTAGAAGCTCAAGCCCTCTCACCCTGGCTACCTCCACCACCCTGAGCACAGAGACTCAATCTAGGAGTCGATGACTCCACCTATTGCAAGAAAAGAAAACAGAATTCTGAGAGACTTTTTTTCTTTCTTACTTTTCTTTTCTTGCTCTTCTCATCCAGTCTCTTCTACCCTTCCCTCTCAGGTCCTCACAACCACAACATATGTGAAACCAAGAACTTTCCATGAAATTGGACTTTAAGAACTGAATCACTAGAATAGTATAATACAGAGGAATTTCATAGACCCACCTCACCACCCCTTTATTTGCTCTTATTTTCTTTTTCCCTCTCTTTCTTTCTTTCCTTGTTATTTTTTCTTTTTTTTCTTACTCCCCCTATCCCACTTTCAGCCTCCTAAATTTTACTATTTATACCTAGGGTAATTTTATGAATACAGATAAGGAGTTTGAATTTATACCTTCTTCCATAAATCCCCCCTATTCATTACAGTTCTCCTCCAAAGTTGCTAAGTTTGATTAATTATATACCCTCACTCCTTTCGTTCTTAACATACCATCCTACCCCTGACCCTCAGTTCTCTATACACCACCAGAAATGGTATGCCTTTTATGAAACTAATGACTATATTCTAAATAAAAATTGAAGCCAACATCTGTATACACAGAGTCTAAATATAAATGCATTTATAATGGTTAGACTTAGACTTTGGGTTAGGGTTAGATTTAGAGTTAGGTTTTGATCTATGGTTAGGGCTAGGGCGAAGGATAGGGCAAGGGTTAGGACTAGGGTTTGGGTTAGATTTAGGATTATGGTAAGGGATAGGGTTAGAACTAGTGATAGGGCTAGTATGAGAGTTAGAGTTAGTCTTAGTGCTGGGCTTAGGGGTAGGTTTAGGGATAGGGCTAAATTAGGGCTAATGTTAGTGTTAGGATTAGGCCTTGGGTTAGGGTTAGAGTTAGGGTTATATTTAGGTTAAGGTATTGGGTTATAGCTAGGTTGAGGGCTAGGGCAAGGGTTAGTGTTATGGTTAGGGCTAGGGTTAGGATTAGGGTTATGATTAATGCTAGGATGAGGGCTAATATTTGTGTTAGGGTTAGGGTTAGTATTAGGGCTAGGGCTAATGTCAGGTCTAGAGTTAAAGTTAGGGATAAATTTAGTGTTAGTTGATGGCTTAGTCCAGTGTAGGTGTTAGGTTTATACTAAGGGTCAGTTTTAGAGCTAGGGTTATTATTAGGGTCAGGATCAAGGTGAGGGTTTGGGTTAGGTTAGGGTTTAGGTTTAGGCCTTGAATTATCATTAGGTTTAGGGTTAATGTAATGAAAGGGTTAGGTTTAGGGTTTAGGTGTGGTTTAGTGTAATGTATAGGATTATGGTTAGGCCTTGGGTTAGCATAAGGGTTAGGTTATCATTAGGGTAATGGATAGGGTTAGACCTAAGATTAGGGGTAGTGTTATGTATAGGATTAGGGCTTTTGTTTGGGTTAGGGTTAGGTTTACATTTAGGGTTAAAGCTAGGTTTAGGAGCTGGGCATGTGGCTCAAGAATTAGCATGCACACCTGGCATGCATGGGGCGCTGGGTTTGATCCTCAGCACCACATACCAATAAAATAAAGATGTTGTGTCCACAGAAAACTAAAAAAATAAATATATAGAAAAACTAGGTTTACGACTCAGATTCAGGCTAGGTTTTTGGTTAGTTAGGGCTAGGGTTAAGGCTATGTCTAATGTAGGAAGCAGTGTTATGATTAGAGCTAGTGATAGGGTCAGTGTTAGGGCTACGTCTAGTGTTAGGGTTAAGTTTACAGTTATGATGCTGTTTAGAGCTAGGTTTAATGTTAGGGTCAGAGTCAGGGTCCAGATTAGTTTTCAGATTAGTTTTAGGACTAGAATTAGAGATAGGATTAGGGCTAGATGTAGGGTTAGGGTTTGGTTTAGGTTAAGTGTTAGGGTTAGGGTTATGATTTGGTTTTGTTTTAGGGCTAAGGGTGGAGTTAGGGGTAGTTTTAGGATTAATGTTAGAATTAGGGCTAGTGTTAGTGTGAGGTTTAGGCTTAGGTTTAGGGTAGATTTAGAGTTAGGTTTAGATCTAGGCTTTGAGCTATGGGTAAGGATAGGGCTAGGATTAGGGGCTAAGTTTAGGGCTATGTTTAGGGTCATGGTAAGGGATAGGTTTAGAATTAGGTATAAGGCTTGGGTGAGATTTTGAGTTAGTCTTAGAGCTAGGGTTAGGGTTGTGTTAGGGATAGGGCTAAATTAGAGATGAGGACTAGGGTTAGTGTTACTGTTAGGCCTAGGTTTAGGGCTAGGGTTAGTGTTAGCATTAGGGTTAGGGTTAGGTTTAGGTTAAGGGATGGGATTATAGCTACTTTTAGGACTAGGGTGAGGATTAGAATTAGGGTTATGGTTAGGGATAGGTTAATGATTAAGGTGAGGTTTATGGCTAGGATGTGGGCTAAGTTTTGTGTTAGGATTAGACCTAGGGCTAATGTCAGGACTAGGGTTACAGTTAGAGAGAGTTTTAAGGTTAGGTTTATATCTAGGTCTATTATAAGTGTCAGTTTTCTTGTTAGGGACAGGTTTAGAGCTATGGGTATTATTAGGGTCAGGGTCAGAGTTAGGGTTTTTATTAGATTAAGGTTTAGGTTTAAGGCTCGAGTTATCATTACGTTTATGATTAGATTAATGATAGTTTTAGGTTTAGAGTTCAGGTTAGGTGTAGGGTAATGGATAGGGTTAGGGTTAGGGATAGAATTAGGTTTCGGCTTAGGGTAGCAGAAGCGTTAAGGTTAGTGTTAGGGTTAGCATTAGGTTTAGGTTTAGGTTTAGTGTTAGGGTTAGTGTTAAAGTTAGGGTTAGGGTTAGGGTAAGTGTTAGGGTTACGGATAGTGTACTGTGAGGTTTAGATTTAGGTTTAGGTTAGGGTTAGGGTTAGAGATAGGGTTTGTGCTAGCGTTATGATTTGGGTTAGAGTTATGTTTGCATTTTAGGTTTGAGTCAGGGTGAGTGTTACTGATAGAATTAGGGTTAGGGTTATGGTTCAGCTTCAGGTTAGGGTTAATCATAGGGTTTGGTTTAGAGTAAGTGGTATGGTTAGGTTAGGCTTAGTGTTCATTTTAGGGTTAGGTTTAGATAGGGTTAGGTTTAGAGTTAGTATTAGGGTTAGGAATAGGTTAGTGTTACGGTTGATATAGGGTTAGAGTTAGGGTAAGTGTAAGGATTAGGGATAAGTTTATGGTTAGAGTTAGTTTTAGGGTTAGTTTTAGGGTAATGGATAGAGTTAGAGCCTGTGATAGGGCTAGTGTTATGCGTAGGATTAGGTATAGGGTTAGGCTTAGGTTTAGGGTTAGGGCTAAGGCTAGGGTTATGGTTAGCTTTAGGGTTAAAACTAGGGTAGGGATTTGTTTAGGGCTAGGTTTTGCAATAGGTTAGGGCTATGGCAAATGTAAGAACTTTGTTATGATTAGGGCTAGTTTTAGGTTTAATGTTAGAGCTAAGTATACTTTTAGGGTTAGGTTTAGGGTTACGGTGATGTTTAGAGCTAGTGTTACTGTTAGTGTCAGGGTCAGTGTTAAGTTTAGGATTATGATTAATATGAAATCCAAAATCAGGACTATGGTTAAGTCTAAGGGAAGGATTAGTGTTTGGCTTTAGGCTAAGTGTTATTGTTAGGGTTAGGGCTAGGTTTTTCTTTAAATCTAGGGCTAGAGTTATGGAGAAATTAGGATTAGGTTTAGGTCTAAGGCTATTGTTAGGGTTAGGTTTAGGTATAAGGTTACCAGAAGGGCTAGTGTTAGGTTTCGGTTTAGGGTTAGGTTCAGGTTTAGACCCATGATTAGTGTTAAGGTCAGAATAATGGTCAGGGTTAGGGTTGGGGTTTGGGATATGTTTAGAGCTAGAATGAGGACTAGGGTTAGGACTAATAATAGGGTTAGGGTTTTGGTTAGGTTAAGGAATAGGATTAGGATTAGCATTAGGCTAAGTGTTTGGCATAGGTAAGGGATATGTTTAGAGCTAAGGTTAGGGCTAGGGTTAGGGTTAAAGCTCGGTTTAGGGTTCAGATTAGGGCCAGTTATTGTGTTAGGGATATGGCTAGAGTTAGAGCAATATCTAATGTAAGAACTAGGTCTTTTAGGTTAGTTTTTGGGTTATGGTTAGTGGTTAAACCTCTAGTGTTAGGATTAGGTTTAAGGTTAGGGTGAAATTTGGAGCTAGTGCTAGTGTTAGGTTAATATTCAGGGTCAGGTTTAGTTTTAGGGTTAGGGTTAGGACTCGAATTAAGGCTACGGTTACTGGAGGGGTTCAGTTTAAGGTTAGGGTGGTGTTTAGAGCTAGGGTGAGTGTTAGGATATGAGTAAGAGTTAGGGTTAGTATTAAGGTTAAGTTTAGGACTCGAATTAGGGCTAGGATTAGGTCTAGGTGTAGTGTTAATGTTTAGTTTACGTTAAGGTTTAAGTTTAGGGCTATTGCTCGCGTTAGTTTTACTGCATGGGTTATGTTTATGGCTAGTTTTTTGATTAGCAGTAGGACTAGGGCTAGTGTTAATGTTAGGCTTAGGCTTAGGTTTAGGGTTAGATTCAGAGTTAGGGTTAGATCTACGGTAGGACTAAGGATTAGGCAATGGTTATGGCTAGGTTTAGGGCTAGAGTTAAGGCTAGTGATAGGATTATGGTAATGAACAGGGTTAGAAGTAGGGATAGGGCTAGTGTGAGAGTTAGAGTTACTCTTATGGCTAGGGTTAGGGTTAGGGTTAGGGATAGGGTTAAAATAGGTCTGGATTAGGGCTAGGGTTAGTGTTCACCTTTGGCCTAGTGTTAGGGTTAGGGTTAAGTTTAGGGTAAGGAATGGTGTTATAGCTAGGTTTAGAGATAGTTTGAGGGTTAGAATTAGGGTTACAGCTATGGTTAGGGTTAGGGTTATGATTAAGGCTAGGTTTGGGGCTAGGATGAGGGCTATGGTTCTTTTTAGGGTTGGAACTAGGATTAGGGCTAGGGCTAATATCAGATCTAGGGTTATGGTAAAAGATAGTTGTAAGATTAGATTTATGGCTACAGGTAATGTAAGGGTTAGGTTTAGGATTAGGGTCAGGTTTAGAGTTGGGGTATTATTAGGGTGAAGTTCTGGGTTAGAAGTTTGTGATAGGTTTAGGTTTAAAGTTATGGCTGTAATTAGCATTATGGTTAGTGTTAGTGTAATGATAGGTTGAGGTTTAGGGTTTAGGTTTGGTTTAAAATAATGCCTAGGTTTAGGATTAGGGATAGGGTTAGGTTTAGGCCTAGGGTCATCGGTACGGCAATCTATAGGTTTAGAATTAGGTTTTGGGCTAGGGTTATGGTTTTGATTAGGCAAGAGTTAGGATTAAGGTTAGGGTTAAAACTCGGGTTAGGGCTTGGATTAGGGGTAGGTTTTGGGATAAGTTAGGGCAAGGGTTAGGAGTAAGGCTCATGTAAGTACCAGGGTTACAATTAGTGTTAAATTTATGGTTAGGGTTAGTGGTAGGTCTAGTGTTAAGTTTGGGTTTAGGGTTAGAATTATGGTTAGAGTCAGGGTCAGTGTTAATTCTAGTTTTCAACTTGAAACTAGAATTAGAGCTAATGTTAGGTTTAGGGTTAGGGTTTGGTTTAGGTTTAGGGTTAGGGTTAGGGCTATGGCTCGGTTTTGTTTTAAGGCTAGGGTTAAAGTTAGATTTAGAGTTAGGGTTAGGGTTAGGGTTTGATTTAGAGTTAAAATTAGATCTAGGTTTGGGCTAGAGCTAATTATAGGGTTAGAGTTAGGGCTAGGTTTAGGGCTTGGATTAGGGTTCTGATAAGGGATAGGGTTAGAACTAAGAATGAGTCTACGGTGAGAGTTAGAATTAGTCATAGGGCTAGGGTTAGGAATAGGACTAAATTAGGGCTAAGATTAGGGCTAGGGTTAGTTTTTGGGTTAGGCCTAAAGTTAGGTTTAGAGTTAGGATTAAGGCTAGGTTCAGGGCTAGGATGAAGGCTGGGGTTTATGTTAGGTTTAAGGCTAGAATTAGGGATATGGCTAATGTAATGTCTAAGCTTACGGCTGGGGATAGTTTTTGGATAGTTTTATGGCTATGTCTAGTGTAAGGGTTAGGTTTAGTGTAAAAGTCACTTTTAGAGCTAAGTGATTTATTAGCACCAGGGTTATTGTTAGAGTTTGGTTGATGTTAGGGTTTAGGGTTAGGACTTGAATTAGCATTAGGGTGTGGGCTAGGGTAATCATAGGGTTTTGTTAAGAGTTTACATTAGGTTTAGGGTAATTGATAGTTAGGGTTAGCGATAGGGTTAAGGTTAGGCCTAGGGATTGCATTAGGGTAAGGGTTATGGTTTGTGTAATGGATAGGATTAGAGCTAAGTTTAGGGCTAGGTTTTGGTTAAGAATAGGTCTTGAATTTTGGTTAGGGTTAAGGTTAAAACTCAGTTTAGGCTTACGTTTATGTTTAGCATAAGGGTTAGGTTTTTGAGCTAGGTTTAGGGTTAGGGTGAGGGTTAGGTTTAGTGTTACTTATAGGGATAATATTATAGTACTCATAGGGTTAGGGTTAGGATTAGGGCTAGGCACATCATTAGGGAAAGGTTTTGGGTTAGGGTAATGTATACGATTAGATGTAGATTTAGGGCTATGTTTAATGTTAGATTGTGGTTTAGGCTGAGATTTAGGGCTATGGTTATGTTTAGGTTTATAGTAAGTGTTAGGGTTTGAGCTATGTTTCAGTCTATGGCAAGTGTGAGGTTTAAAGTTAGGTCTAGGGTTAGTTTTCTAGTTAGGTTTAAGTTTAGAATTAAGCGTAGGATTATCAATAAGGTTAGGTTTAGGTTTAGAGTAATGGGTAGGTTTAGAGCTAGGTTTAGGGCTAGGGTTAAGTTTAGGATTAGGGCTAAGGTTAGGGTTAGATTGAGGTATAGGTGTAAGTTTATGTTTAGAGTAATATTTAGGCTTTCATCTAGGATTGGGACTAAGGCGAGGGTTAGGTTAGGGTTAGGGCTAAGGTCAGGGTTAGGGTTATGCTTAAGGCTTGATTTAGGCCTAGGAGTACCCCAAGTTTTGTGTTAGGTTTAGGCCTGGAGTTAGGGTTATTGGTAATGTAAGAACTAGGGTTATGTTGATGGCTAATTGTAGGGTTAGGGTTATGGCTAGGTCTAGTGTTAGGTTTAGATTTTCAGATCGGGTCAGATTTAGAGATAGGTTTACTCTAAAGGCAGGGTCAGTGTTTGGGTTAGAATTAGGGTTTCAGCCAGAATTAGGACTAAGTTTAGGTCTAGGGGAAGGGTTAATGTTTGAGTTAGGTTAAGGATTATTGTTAGGGCTAGGGCTAGGTTTATGTTTAGATTTAGGGCTAGAGTTAAGGCTAGATTTATGGTTTGGTTTAGGTCTAGGGCTAGTGTTAGGGTTTGGTCTAGGTTTAGTGTTTTAGACCTAGGGTTAATGTTAGGGTCAGAATAAGGGTCAGGGTTAGCATTAGGGTTTGGGATAGGGTTAGAGCTAGAATGAGAGCTAGGGTTAGGACTATTAATAGGGATAGGGTTTTGGTTAGTCTAAGGGTTAGAGATAGGTCTAGGGCTACCTTTAGGGTTAGGGTTTTTCTTAGGTTAAGGGATAGCATTAGAGCTAGTGTTAATGCTGGAGTTACGGATAGGGTAAAGGTTAAATATAGGTTTAGAGATCTGTTAGGGCTGGTTTTTGTGTTAGGGTTAGGGCTAGATTGGGAATTGGCTAATGTAAGAGCCAGGGTTACAATTAGGTTTATTTTTAAGATTAGGGTTAGGGGTAGGTCTAGTGTTGGGTTTAGGTTTAAAATTAGGGTAATATTTAGAGGTAGGGTTATTGTTAGGATATGAGTCAGCACCAGGGTTAGTTTTAGGGTTAGGGTTAGGAGTCAAATAAAGGCTAGAGTTACTGTTAATGTTCGGTTTATGTGAGGGCTGTGTTTAGAGCTAAGTTGACTGTTAGGATATCAGTCCAGGTAAGGGTTAGCTTTAAAGTTAGGGTTATGATTTGAATTAGGTCTAGGGTTACTGTTAGGGCTTGGTTTAAGTTTAGGGTAGTCTTTAGAGCTATGGTTATTGTTAGAATATGAGTTAGGTTCAGGGTAAGTTTTAAGGTTAGGGTTAGGACTTGAGTTAGGGCTAGGGTTATGTCTACATCTAGTGTTAGGGTTTGGTTTAAGTTAAGGTTTAGTGTTAGGTCTGTTGCTCAGTTTTGTTTTAGTCCTAGGTTTAGGGTTTGGGCTAGTTATAAGATTACCATGAGGGTTAGGGCTAGTGTTAGTGTTAGGCTTAAGCTTTGGTTTAGGGTTAGATTTCGATTTAGCGTTATATCTAGTATTAGGACTAGGTCTAACTATTGGGCAAGGCTTAGGCCTAGGGTTATGGTTATGGTAACAAATAGGGTTAGAACTAAGGCTAGGGCTAGGGTGAGAGTTAGAGTTAGTCTTAGGCCTAGTGTTTTGGTTAGTTTTATGGATAGAGCTAATTTAGACCTAGGATTAATCTTCAGCTTAGGCCTAGTGTTAGGGCTAGGGTTATAGTTAATTTTAGGGTAAGGTATGGTGTTATAGGTAGGTTTAGAGGTAGGATGAGGGTTAGCATTAGGATTAGGGCTAGGGTTAGGGTTATGGTTATGATTAAGGATAGGTTTAGGGCTAGGATGAGGGCTAGGGTTTATTGTAGGGTTAGGTCTAGAATTAGGACTAAGTCTAATATCAGGTCTAGTGTTAAAGTTTGAGGTAAATTTAGGATTAGGTTTGTGTCTAGTTCTAGTGTAATGTTAGGCTTAGGGTAAGGGTCAGGTTTTAGAGCTAGGTGTATTTTTAGGGTCAGGATCAGGGTTAGGGTTTGTTTTAGGTTAAGGTTGAGTGATTGGGCTCAAATGAGCATTAGGGTTAGATTTAGGGTAAGGGTAATTAATAGGCTTAGGTTTAGGTTTCAGGGTATGTTTAGGGCAATGGAGACCTTTAGGGTTAGCAAAAGGGTTAGGGTTATGCCTAGGGTTAGCATCAGGATTCGGGTTATCATAAGGATAATATATAGGGTTAGAGCTATGGTTAGGGCTAGAGTTAGGTTAGGATTTGTGTCGCGACCCCTCGCCGGCAAGGGAAAACAGGACACAGGATTCTTCTTTCAGCTGTTTATTCAGGCCTTGTTTCATGTATCATCTTCTAGCGCCCACCTCCGCACACACTCAAGCACAGCCTAATAAAGCCCCCCGCATCCCAATCCCAAGCCGCCACGTGGACCTTTCTCATAGGGTGGTAAGGGACTGCACGCCAACTCTCCACATAAGGAGTTGTTTATCAAAGGCTACATTGGAGGCCGGCACCATCTTCTAATGGCGGTCACGGTCTATTAGTATGGCTCACCACAGTTCCCCCTTCTGTTTTATAAAACAATGCAGGCGAAAGTAGAGGTCCTATCCCACTGTGCAGAAGTGGCTGCATTGTATGGTTCAGTCCTAAGGAGGCGCCTTCCCCAGATCTGACCCCATATCAGCTGACGCCTTTTTTCATAGGGCGGGGCGTGGACGTCAAACCCGCATGCAATAGGACATGCTTTCCTTGAGGTCCATTGAGGGATCACTCAAGTGCAGTGCCTTGCCTCGCATCCTGCATCGTGATGACGGCGAGAAGTAGGATAACACAGGTAGCCTGGTAGTAATGACAAAAATTAAGTTGGCAACACTATCCCTAAGCCCCAGAGGAAGGTATAGATTTTATAGCAGAGAAGAAACACCAGTCCTGAAACCCATCTGCATGCAATGGTAACAAGACCTGCAGAGTGCAAGGGCTATCCAGTACTGGGAGAGCATAAAGAAGAGGGCATGCCAATCCCAGTGCAATGCAAAACTAACTTGGGGTGCAATGACCATGCCCAGAAATCACTGTTTAAGATGTGCAAGCCAGATTTGTGGAGAAATGTCATTTTCTAAGGCCGCAAGAGCTTGTACGATCATAGCCTTTTCTTGCGCATGGCGAGTTTTAAGGCGACAGAGAAGCCAGAAACAAAGTACAACACCAAAGCAACACATTGCACCAAAAATGCCCACTCCCACCCATTCCTTAAAAAAAGGAAAAGGCAGAGGATAGCCAACTGGTGAATTGGCCCAAAGTCACTGGTTCGACACGGGTGCTATTCAAAACAGCAATCTGAGTTAGTTGAGACTGGATCAAGTTTTCTGCTTCCATGGACCAGGTTCTGGATAGATATTCCCTGATGATGTGGGAGGCATTTCTGGAATCATTGAATCTTACAGAGGTTATACATAAATGTGCACGTTGATCAATACAACCCAAAAGTACTAGGTCAGACAATTCCTCAACTTGAGCTTGAAGCAGATCTATCCTTTGATTAGCAGCCAAAATCCCAGATAGAATGTGTTGATTAATTCTACTTTGAAATTCAAGTATTGGCACATTGTAGGACTGTTAGCCATGCCTTGAGGCAAAACTACCCATTCAAACCTCTGATCAGGCTCCTCATGATTACATGAAGGCAAAGTAAAAGCAAAACGTTCAGTGTCCTGAGGATGCAATGGAATGGAAAAGAAACAATCTTTAATGTCTATACCTATTACTGGCCAATTTTTAGGAATTGTTGAAAGTAAAGGCAAACCTCTCTGGATGGGTCCCATGAGCTGCATGTGAGCATTAATGGCCCATAGATCATGTAATAACTGCCACTTTCCAGACTTTTTTTTAATAATAAATATAGGTGTATTCCATGGAGAAGTGGAGGGTTTTATATGTCCTAACTTTAATTGTTCTTGTACTAAAGCATGAGCCACAGTCAATTTTTCAGAGGGGAGCAGCCACTGAGGCACCCATACCGGCTCCCCTGATTTCCAGGTAATGGGCACCTGATCCTCAGCGGCCTCTAAGAAAAACCCAGCCCATGTCTATTAAGTTTTTGCTGAGGTTCTAAGGGATGTTTACGTCCTTGCAAATTTTTTCCTAATCCAAAACCTGGTCTATATCCCATGTCCTGCATTATCTTTTGAGCAACTGCTGAGTAATTATTACTAAGTTGAAACCCCATGTCCTTCATAAGGTCACGTCCCCATAGGGAGATTGGGAGATCAAGCACATATGGTTGAAAAGTGCCAGAATGTCCTTCAGAATCTTTCCATGATAAATGCCTACAGCTGAATTGTGGAGCTTGAGCGTATCCTAAACCTGTTAGTGATTGATCTGAGAGTTTCACCGGCCACCCCTTTGACCAGTCCTTGAATGCAATTATACTACGATCTGCTCCAGTATCCAGTAATCCTAAAATTGATTTACCTTCTATAGTTAACTTTAAAATAGGACGGTCATTCATATCTAAGGACAAGTAAACACAATTCCCTCCGGTGGTTCCAATCCCATCACCTGAGTAAGGGTGAAAGTGGCATCTATGCCATAAGTGCGGACGGATTCTGCCAAGGTTTTAATTATCTTAAAGTCTAAAGGCTCATGATACCTTCCCCTGTTATTGTCCTGAAACACCAGGTACGCAAGTCCCATATCTGTATTGATTTTCCTCCAAACTTGCATATGAAAAGATCTCCCAGAACTTTGGCCCTCCCCCACATACGGGGATGGGGCAAAAGTCATCATATCTTCTTCTAAATTTTCAACCTCCTCCTCCTCAGAATTCTGTTGACCAATATTAGACCCCATCCCCCTTCTTACAGTAGGCTTGCCTGCCTTGTGTCTCCTTTTAATTCTTTTTCATTTTTATCTTACGTAGTTGTTGTAACAATATATCAAAGTCCTCAGAACCCTCTGAGCCGCTTATGTCCTCAGGTGTTTTTAATGCGGTCAAGTCTGGATAGAGCCTTCTCCTATTTTTATTTTCAGGCTCTTTTGTCTTTTCACTACACTTACTCTTAATACCCTCACCGGCTTGTGGAAAGCCGGTGGTGGCAGTTGAGGCTCTGAGGGTTTTTCCTGAGAGGCTGTTTTGTTTGGCGTGTGTGGTTCTAAAAATAAAGTTAGTTTCTTTTGACAAGTGGCTCCTGATTGTGCCCAGCCAGACTGCAGCATTTGGTGGCTCGCACGGGGAGCGACTGAGGGTAAGTGAACTGCTCGCCCCTGAGGGCAGGGCGAGAGGATGGGTAGCCATTTTAAGATTCTTCTTTTGTTATTTTGTTTCACTTTTGTTTTAAGTTGCCTGTCCCTGGAGATGTGTAAGATGGAAGAAAAACCGCTCACATCTCAGGAACAGATAGGGAGAAAGGACGGATGGACATTTCAGGAGGCTATTATAATGATTTTGTGTTGTTCCAATTTTGTTTCACTCAGTTTCAGTTTTGTTAGGCCTTATCTTGTTGGGTTGTATTATAGTAGAAATACGGGATCAGAAATTAGTAAAAAACAAACTGAAAGAGTGTTAAGTAAATTGTTAGAGGAAGGAGGCATCTCAGTAAAATCAAGAACAATCAGGGCATACGTTGATACAATACAAAAATGTAGCCCATGACTTTTTAAGGACGAGTTGTTAAATATATCACAATGGAACCATCATGGTGAAGATTTAAAAAGAATAGAAAAGAAAAGCCCAGGGACTCTGCCAGTTGGCACATTGCCATTGTGGACGTTCATATCTTGTTTGCTTAGTCCAAAGCCTTCAGTCCAGACAATGGTAGAGGAAGAAGAAGACATAATGATTCAAGTAAAAGAGAAGGTCTCTCAAGTTAGTCAGACAGAGGAAAAGATTCAAGTAAAAGAGAAGGCCTCTCAAGCTAGTCAGACAGAGAAAGAAAGTGTAAAACAGAAAAAGCCATCAGGGGGAACGTTACAACAGGAGACTGCTACTAACACCTTTCTATCACCAGAGGATGTAAGTGTCCAACTAACAAGGCCACCTCCATATGCTGGGAGGTCCCCAACCCCCGCAGTTGATAGTTGGGATCATGAGACAAGATCTCAAATATTAACATGCCCTGTATTTGAGGCAGGAGGGCAGCGATTTTACCAAGTTTTAAATTTCAAAATTTAAAAAGAAAAAAATTATGTAACATTACAGAAAAAATTATGAACATTATAACATTAAGAAAAAATTATGTAACATTACAGAAGGCACTAAAAGAAAACAATTTTCTTAACAATTTACATTATCTTCACCAGCACTGGGATGAAGATAGGAATTTTGGCAATAATGGCTAAAGAAAAAATTATGTAACATTACAGAAGGCACTAAAAGAAAACAATTTTCTTAACAATTTACATTATCTTTAAGAGAATTATTAAATATAATGAAAAGGAATGGTGAAAGTAAACAAACAGATCTGTTAACCTTCTTTTTTGTTTACATATTAAAACAATCCTCAACAGTTGTTGACCCAATTTAAATTAAACCATATAAATCACGTGAAAAAAAATATTTGGATCCATTTTATCATGAGCGCTCATCATATATGATATATGGACATACGTACATTCAAACATATAACACAAAACACAAGTGTGCACACATAATATAATACATACAACACATACCATTATAGTAAAGGCCTTATAACTTTTTACAGGTGAAATCTCCATTGCAATGTTTAAAAACTCTATAGTCAAAAAATAGAACTGATCAGCAAAACATTAACCTAGGTCTGTATGAGCTCAAAAAACAAAATAGAACTTCATGATATGGCAAAGGGCAATAATAAAATATATATTGAAAAAAGCATCCTGGTTCTGTTGCAGATGTAAGAATAGCCAAACTGGAGTTTTGGATATTAGTTGTTATGGATTTGAGCCAAATCATCTTCTTTTTGGTCTGTAGAAATCACTTTAGTTAATCTTTCTGGAATCCAAATCGGCTGCTGTTCTCCCTGTGGAAACACATAAACAGACCCCCCGACTCCAGACAATCACTGGGTCACGACCTTGGTTAATCTCTCCGGAATCCAAATCGGCTGCTGTTCTCCCTGTGGAAACACACAAACAGACCCTCGACTCCAGACAATTACTGGGTCAGGACCTTTCCATTGTCCTGTTAGAATATCCTTCCAAAGTACCTTGGGTTTATGTACATTTTTTGGACACATATGCCTTTCCGCAGCACTAAGTCCTGATGAATCCAAATTTTAAAAATTTAGAGTAAAAAGGGTTATTTTAAGTTTATATTTGGGGAATATATACCCCTTCCCAAATCCTTCTTTTTGCTTTAATAAGTACATTTTAATAGTTTGATGAGCTCTTTCAACTATGCCTTGTCCCTGTGGATTGTATGGGATTCCTGTTATATGAGTAATGCCAAATGTTGAGCAAAATTGTTTAAAAGAGGTAGAAGTATAACCAAGGGCATTATCTGTTTTTAACTGTTTTGAAACACCCACAGTGGCAAATTTTTGTAAGCAATGAGCTATAACATCTTTAGTTTTTTCTCTGGCATGAAGGGAGCCCATCAAAAATCCAGAAGAAGTATCAACGGTAACATGCAAATATTTTAATTTTCCAAATTCTGGCAAGTGTGTGACGTCCATCTGCCAAATATGGTTAGGTATCAATCCTCTAGGATTGACTCCAAGATTAACTTGTGGTAAAAAGGTCACACAATTTTGACATTGTTTTATTATTTGTCTAGCTTGTTCCTTAGTTATTTTAAAATGCTTTTGTAAAGTATTAGCATTGACATGGAACTTTTTATGAAAATTTATAGCTTCTTCTAGTGTAGAGAAAATATGTATGTCATGTGTAGTTTTATCATTGCCCAAACTAAGGGCTCCAGGCAATCCTGTATGTGCCCTGATATGTCCTATAAAGAATGGATCTTTTCTGTCCCAGATTAGACTTTGTATAGTGGAAAGCAAAGGGAAAACAGTAGAAGAAGGGGAAATCCTACCAGCATCTTCAAGAGATACTATAGTATTAACTACATACTGACTATCAGAAAATAAATTAAATACAGAATCTTTAAACATCACAAAAGCGTGTAATACTGCATTAAGCTCTACCTTTTGATCTGATTGTTTGGGTACTAAAAATGTAAAAGTTTGATCAGGGGTAACTACTGCTGCTGTACCATTATTTGACCCATCAGTGAATATATTTGGAGCATTCATGATAGGTGTTTTTCTTGTCATTTTTGGAAAAATTACAGGATGCAATGACCAAAAAGACAATAAAGGATTAGATGGTAAGTGGTTATCAAATGAAACATTAGATTTGCACGTGATTATTGCCCAAGTATTTAACTCATTAGCTAACTCATCAATTTGATTCATAGTATATGGAGTAATAATTTTATTGGGAGAAATTCCAAACACTCCCTTTGCTGCTTTTATTCCTTTGAGTATTAATTGTCCTATAGCCTCAGGATACCTAATAAGAATAGTGTTAGGAGAGTAAGATAAATGTATCCATAATAATGGACCTTCTTGCCAAAATACTCCTTTAGGAATATTTTTTGTTGGTAGTACAATAAATAATAAAGACAAACTTATATCAATTCTATCCAAATGCATATTTTCCATATATGTTTCAATGATTTTTAATGCCTTTCTTGCTTCAGGCGTTAACATTCGGGGTGAATTTGGATCTGATGGACCTTTTAGGATATCAAATAAAGGTCCCAACTCTCCTGTTGGTATACCTAAATAAGGCCTTATCCAATTTATGTCTCCTAATAAATTTTGAAAGTCATTAAGTGATTTGAGTTGATCTACTCGTATTTGAATTTTTGGTGGACGGACCATGGTTGAGGATAATAGAACTCCTAAATAATTAATTGGAAAATTTAATTGTACTTTATCTATTGCTATCTCTAGATTATAATTTTTTAATAAGTTTGTAAGTGTGGCATAACATTCTAGCAATGTGTTTTTAGCTTTGTGTGCTAATAATACATCATCCATATAGTGAAATATTTGTAGTTCAGGATTTTGATTTCTAAGTGGCTGGATTACTTTGTTAACATAAATTTGACACATATTTGGGCTGTTAGCCATCCCTTGAGGGAGTACTTTCCATTCATATCTCTGATCAGGACCTTCATGATTCAGTGCAGGGATAGTAAATGCAAAACTTGGACTATCCTCAGGATGAATTGGAATTGAAAAAAAAAAACAACCTTTAATATCTATAACTAAAACATACCAGGTTTTTGGCAAAGCAGACAATTGAGGAATCCCTGATTGAGCAGGTCCCATAATAAACATCTCATTATTAATGGCTCTTAAATCTTGCAATAATCTCCATTTACCAGATTTCTTTTTGATGACAAAAATGGGAGTATTATGGGGAGATACAGAAGGTTGTATATGTCCTTCCTCTAATTGTTGTTTGACCAGGTCATGGGCTGCTTGTATCTTTTCTTTAGTCAGGGGCCACTGAGGAACCCATACTGGTCTTTCTGATTTCCAAGTAATTTTTATTGTATCAGTGGCCCTTTCTGAAAATCCAACCCATGTCTGTCTGTTCCTTGATCTATTTGTATTGGTGCTGCTATACCTTGTTCTTGTTTTTCTAATCTTTTTCCTTTCCTAAAACCTTGTCTAGTCATAATAGTGGGTGCATTTTGGTTGATGTTATTTGTTAATGTCAAACCTAATTGATCTAGGATATCTCGTCCCCATAAATTTACGGGAAGATGATCCAATACATATGGCTGTATAGTTCCTTCACATCCTTCAGGATCCTTCCAATCTAATACCATTGCACTTCTTTGGGGATTAGTTGCCACTCCTAGGCCTTGAAGCGTTTGATTGGCTTGTTGTAATGGCCAATGTTTTGGCCATTCTTGACGAGAGATGATGCTAAGGTCTACACCTGTATCCAGTAGCCCATTAAATTCATGTCGTTGAATATTTAGTTTTATCATGGGGCAAGAATCTAAATTTAAAGAAAGCATAGCCCAATCTACACCTGTGGAGCCTAATCCCTTGGAACCTCTTTCTACAGTACGACTGGAAAATTTATCATGTAGGCTGGGTATTATTAGTAACTGTGCTATTCTATCTCCTGGTGAAATTACTGATATACCCTTTGGAGAACTGGCTATAATTTGTATTTCACCTTCATAATCAGGATCAATTACCCCAGGACATATCATAAGTCCTTTTAGAGTAGAAGAGCTGCATCCCAATAATAAGCCTACTGTTCCTTTGGGAAGAGGTCTTTTCACCCATGTGGGAATGATTTGAACTCCCATCTCTGGAGTTAGTACTGCTCTGGCGGAGGTGCAGATGTCCAACCCTGCACTCCCTCTGGTTTGTCTGATGAGGGATCTGATGGACAATGTGTCCTGGGCACTACCCTGATGGGGTTGCTGGGTTCCTCCAGTGCTCTGTATATTTGTGGTTTTTGGGCCCCGGAGCATTGGGCCCCCCTGTCCATTTTTTGGCAATGGAGCCCGATGCCTTTCTCCATGATATCGTGGATAAACACCTTGTCCTTGTTCGTTTTTTTGATAATGGAGTACCCTCTATGGTGGTTTGAGAACGGCATTCATTAGCCCAATGTCTCCCTCTATGACATCGTGGGCAAATACCTGGTATTCTACTCCTTTGATACCTAGTTTTGTTAAACCCTCCTCCAATGGGGCAATTCCTTTTAAAATGTCCTGTTTGTTCACAATTGTAGCATGTTCTTGGCCTGGCATCTAAAGCCTGTTTTACTGCAGTTGCCACAATTTGCCCTTGTTCATTAATGTCTCTGGCATCTAAAGCCTGTTTTACTGCAGCTGCCACGACTTGCTCTTGTTCATTAATGTCTCTACATAATTTAATATATGTGTTTAAATCTTCATGTTTCCATGGTCTAATGATATCTCTGCACCAACGATTCGCTTGCTCATAAGCCAGGTGTTTTAGTAATGGCATTGCTTGTTCTGTATTCCCAAAAACTCTGGTAGCTGTTTGAATAAGCCTATCTACAAATTCAGCATAAGGTTCATTAGCTCCTTGTATTACCTTAGATAATTGACCTTGTAAACCTCCATGTCCTTGTAAAGTCTTCCATGCCTTAATTGAATCTGCAGCAATTTGTGCGTATACGCCAGGATCATATGCAATTTGTTGCTGCTGATCCTCATAAGGTCCCTTTCCTAACAACATATCTAGATTTCTCTGAGGATAACCAGCTGCTGCATTTCGCCTAGCCGTCTCCTTGCAAAATTCCTCATTGGCAACCTTCCATAACAGGTATTGTCCTCCATTTAGCACAGCTTTACACATATTAGCCCAATCTGCTGGTGTCATGTTCAAGTTGTTAATGGATTCGACCATGCTTACAGTGAAGGGTGCTTGAGGACCATAGGTTGTTACAGCCTCTTTTAGCTGCTTCACTGTTTTGAAATTTAAAACTTGGTAAAATCGCTGCCCTCCTGCCTCAAATACAGGGCACGTTAATATTTGAGATCTTGTCTCAGGATCCCAACTATCAACTGCGGGGGTTGGGGACCTCCCAGCATATGGAGGTGGCCTTGTTAGTTGGACACTTACGTCCTCTGGTGATAGAAAGGTGTTAGTAGCAGTCTCCTGTTGTAACGTTCCCCCTGATGGCTTTTTCTGTTTTACACTTTCTTTCTCTGTCTGACTAGCTTGAGAGGCCTTCTCTTTTACTTGAATCTTTTCCTCTGTCTGACTAACTTGAGAGACCTTCTCTTTTACTTGAATCATTATGTCTTCTTCTTCCTCTACCATTGTCTGGACTGAAGGCTTTGGACTAAGCAAACAAGATATGAACGTCCACAATGGCAATGTGCCAACTGGCAGAGTCCCTGGGCTTTTCTTTTCTATTCTTTTTAAATCTTCACCATGATGGTTCCATTGTGATATATTTAACAACTCGTCCTTAAAAAGTCATGGGCTACATTTTTGTATTGTATCAACGTATGCCCTGATTGTTCTTGATTTTACTGAGAAGCCTCCTTCCTCTAACAATTTACTTAACACTCTTTCAGTTTGTTTTTTACTAATTTCTGATCCCGTATTTCTACTATAATACAACCCAACAAGATAAGGCCTAACAAAACTGAAACTGAGTGAAACAAAATTGGAACAACACAAAATCATTATAATAGCCTCCTGAAATGTCCATCCGTCCTTTCTCCCTATCTGTTCCTGAGATGTGAGCGGTTTTTCTTCCATCTTACACATCTCCAGGGACAGGCAACTTAAAACAAAAGTGAAACAAAATAACAAAAGAAGAATCTTAAAATGGCTACCCATCCTCTCGCCCTGCCCTCAGGGGTGAGCAGTTCACTTACCCTCAGTCGCTCCCCGTGCGAGCCACCAAATGCCGCAGTCTGGCTGGGCACAATCAGGAGCCACTTGTCAAAAGAAACTAACTTTATTTTTAGAACCACACATGCCAAACAAAACAGCCTCTCAGGAAAAACCCTCAGAGCCTCAACTGCCACCACCAGCTTTCCACAAGCCTCTCTCTCCCCCACAAGCTTCTCTCCGCCTCCCACAATCCTCCTGCTCTTGAGGCCGATTGGCTGGGTCACATGGGCGGAGCCAAAAAAGTCCCCCAATGAGCAGCTCCGTGGTCTGAAATGGCAGGGAAATCGCCCAATGAGCATCACCGCAGAGGAGCCAATCAGCTGGATGTTGCTGGGGCCGAGGAGCCAATCAGCTAGATGTTGCTGGTGCCGCTGTGAGCCAATCATCAGCCAGCAGCTGGACGTTTGCTGGCAGCTGGATGTTTGCTGGGGCCCCTTTTGCTGTGGCTCTCAACACACTACTGTTACTCTTAATACTCTCTGCCACTTCACTATGTGACCCTTCAGATCTTTCCTCATGTAGTTGTTCAAGAACGGCCTGACCCTCACTCACAGCTTCTTGGCATTTACTATCTGTTATACATCCTCTAACTAACTTCCAAAGTGGTATAACACCACCCTGCAAGGTACCTTGCTCATGAGCGAAATCCAGATCCTTTCCTAATTTGTCCCAGCTGGGAATCCTAAGACTCCTTGAAAAGGCAAACCAAGGAGCTGCTATATCAGCTTCCCTCAAAAACCTTTGCAAAGTGCTCTGCTTTACTTTAAGTCCTTTTGAACGTAGCAACCCATCTAGGGCCAAAAAAATTGGGCTTGAAGAAGCAACGCCCATAATGTTTTTAAAGCTATAAAGAAAGTGAAAGTACAAAAACCCCGCTCTCTCTTTAGCTACAGAGGAGCGTCTTGTTTTATTATTTTTTCCCCGCTCTCTCTGTATTTACAGAGGAGCATCCCACTATTTGCTTGCGGATTCCCACTTACCTGAGAACTTACCGGTGCACCACCCTGACTGCTGAAAGTTCTGGATCCTGGGTTCGAGGAATATTCAGTTCCCCGTGCGGGCCACCAATTGTCACGACCCCTCGCCGGCAAGGGAAAACACGACACAGTATTCTTCTTTCAGCAGTTTATTCAAGCCTTGTTTCATGTATCATCTTCTATCGCCCGCCGCCACACACACTCAAGCACAGCCTAATAAAGCCCCCCGCATCCCAATCCCAAGCCGCCACGTGGACCTTTCTCATAGGGTGGTAAGGGACTGCACGCCAACTCTCCATATAAGGAGTTGTTTATCACAGACTACAGTGGAGGCCAGCGCCATCTTCTAATGGCGGCCACGGTCTATTAGTACGGCTCACCACAGATTGG
>NW_026693016.1:0-4425 GCF_021218885.2 Marmota monax | reverse complement strand
AACTCTAACCCTAAATCTTACCTAACCCTAAACCTAACCCTAACCCGAACAATAAACCTATCCCTAAACCTAACAATAACCCTTACGCTAACACCAAACTAACCTTGATCATAAACCTCACACCAACAGTAACCCTAACTGTAACACTAAACCTAAAACTAACCCTAACCCTAAGCATAATGCTAACCTTAACTTTAACCCTAAACCTAAGGCTAAAGCTAACCCAAACACTAACCCTATCCTTAATCCTAACCCTAAATATAACACTAACCCTAATGAAAACCCTAATTTTAAACCTAGGCATGACCCTAATGCTAACCCTAACACAAACCCTATCCCCAACCCTAACACTAACCCCAACCCAACCCCTACCCTAACCCTCAAACTAACCCTAACACTAATTCTAATGCAAACCCTAACACTAACCCTAACCCTAACCCTAACCCTAATCCTACCCTTAAACCTAACCTGACACTGACCCTAACACTAACCCTAACCCTAAATCTAACACTAATACTAAACTTAACCCTAACCTTAACCCTAAATTTAACCCTAATCCTATCTGTAAACCTAACACTACCCCTAACCCTAACCTTAACTTAAATCCTAACTCTGACCCTAAGAAAACCCCTATCCCTAACACTAACACTAAACCTAACCCTAACCCTAAATCTAAATCCAACCTTAACTTTAAAACTAACCCTAATCCTAACCCTAACCCCAACACTAATCCTAACCCTAACCCTAACTAACCCTAACCGTTAGGTTAACCATAACCCTAAACCTAACACTAACACTAACCCTCAATCTAATCCTAACCCTAAACATAACACTAACCATAACCTTAAACCTAACACTAATTCTAAACCTATCACTAACCCTAACACTATCCTTAACCCTAACCTAAACACTAATGCCAAACCTAAACCTAACCCTAACCCTAACACTCACGCTAAACCTAACCCTAAGGTAAACCCTAACCCTAACTCTAACCCTAACCATAAACATAACCCTCACTCTAACCGTAACACTAACTTTAAACTTATCCCTAATCCTAAACCTAACACTAACCAAAACCATAAACCTAACTCTAACACTCACCCTAACACTAACACTAATGCAAAGTTTAACACTAACATTAAAACTAACCCAAACCCTAATCCTAAACGTAAACCTAGCCCCTAACCCAAACCCTAACCCTAACTCAAACCCTAAACCTAACCCTATCACTAACCCTAACCCTAACCCTAACCCTAAACCTAACCCTAACCCTAACTCTAACCCTAACACTAAACCTAAGCCTAACCATAACCCTACCCTACCCCTAACCCTAACAATGAACCTAACCCTAACCATAACCCTGACCCTAACACTAACATTAACCCTAATCCTAACACTAACCCTAACACTAACTCTAAACTTAACAATAACCCTAACAGTAACCCTAACCCTAATGCTAAACCTAACACTAGCCTTAACCTAAAACAACCCGAACACTAACCCTAACCCTTACCCAAACCCTAACACTAAACCTAACCTTAATCTCAACCCTAACATGAAACCTAACCCTAACCCCAACCTAATGCTAATTCTAACCACAATCCCAACTCGAACCCTAACCCTAATATTAACAGTAACCCAAACCCTAAAACAACCACTAACCCTAAAACTAACCCTAACCCTAACCCTAACCATAATCCTAACCGTAACCCTAACCTTAACACTAACCCTAACCCTAACCCTAACACAAAACCTAACCGTAACTCTAACCCTAACCCTAACCCTAACCGTAACCCTAACCCTAACACTAACCCTAATGGTAGCCGTAACACTAACACTAACTCTAAGCCTTAACCTAACCCTAAACCTAATTCTAACCCTAGCCATAACACTAACCCTAATCCTAACCCTAACCCCAACCCTAACAAGAACCCTAGTCTAACTCTAACCCTAACACTAGCTTTAATTTTACACTAACAGTAACACTAACCATAACACTAAGCCTAACCCTAATCCTAACCCTAACAATAACCATAACCCAAACACTAAAACTAACCCTAACCCTACCCCAACCCTAATACTAACACTAACTCTAACTCTAAACCTTAACGAAACCCTAACACTAAACCTAACCCTAATTGTAACCCTAAATATAACCTTATGTTTATCCGTAATGCTAACACTAACCCTAACCCTAACCGTAACAAATCCCTACCCCTAAACTTATCCCTATCACAAACCCTAACCTGAATCCTAACACTAACTTTTTTTTTAAAGAATTGCAAGCCTCAGCATTTACTCTTTTTTTTAAAAATATTTATTTATTTATTTTAGTTTTTGGCGGACACAACATCTTTGTATGTGGTGCTAAGGATCGAACCCGGGCCGCACGCATGCCAGGTGAGCACGCTACCGCTTGAGCCACATCCCCAGCCCCCTAACACTAACTTTAAAACTAACCCTAAACCTAACCCTAAATATAACCCTATCCCTAACATTAACCCTAACCCTAACCCTAACACTAACTCTAAACCTATCCCTTACCCTAACACTCTAATTAAACCTAACACTAACCCTAACATAAATACTTACACAAACATAAACCTAACCCTAATCATATCCCTAATACTCACCCTAACCCTAATCCTAACACTAACACTAACCGTAACAATAACTCTAACCCTAACACTAACCCTCAACCTTATCCTATTACCTTAACCCTAACACTAAAACTAATCTTAACCCAACACTCTACCCCTAATTCTAACCCTAACCCTAAACATAATCTTAACCCTAAACCTAACACAAAATTTAACACTAACATTAACCCTAACCCTATCTTAATCATAACTGTAACCCTATCCCTAACAGTAATCTTAACCCAAATCCTAACTCAAACCCTAAACTTAACCCTAACATTAACCCTAACCCTAACACTAACACTAACCCTAACCCTTAATCTAACACTAACCTTAACCCTAATCCTGTCTCTAACCTTAACCATAACCCTAACACTAATCATAACCCTAATCCTAAACCTAACCCTATCACTAACACTAACCCTAACAGTCACACTAAACCTCACCATAATCATAACCCTAACCCTAACACTTACTCTAAACCTAACCCTAACACTAACCCTAAACCTATCTCTAACACTAACCCAAAGAGTAATCCTAACCCTAAACCTAAACCTAAGTGTAATACTAACCCTAACCCTAGCCGCAAACCTACACCTCACCCTATCTCCAACCCTAACCCTAACTCTAACACGAATCCTAAACCTAATCCTCATTATAATTCTAACACTCACCCTAACCCTAACTGTAACCTGAAACCTAAACATAATCCCGACTGTAACTCTAACACTAACCCACACCCAGACCCTAACCCCAAGACAAACCCTTTACCTAACTCTAACCCTAATACAAACCTTAACCAAACCATAACCCTAATCCTAACCTAACCCAAAACCCTACCTAAAACTAATCCTAAACCTAATGCTAACACTAACCCTATCCCTAACACTAACCCTAACACTAACATTAACCCTTACCCCAACCCTAACCCTATAACTAACACTAAACCTAAACCTATACCTAACACTAACCTTAACCCTAACCGTAACCCTAACCCTAATTCTAACTCTAATCTTAACCATAACCCTAATGATTAACTTAACCCTAAACCTAACAGAAACCCTAACCCTAACCGAACACTAACCCTAACACTAACCCTAACACTACCCCTAAAGCCAACCCTAACCCTAACTCTAAAATTAAACCTAACCCTAACCTGAACCCTAAGCCTAAACCTAACGCTATCACAAACCCTAACCCTAACCATAACTCTAACCCTAACACTAACCCTATGCCTAACCCTAATACTAAACCTAACCCTAAGCATATCCCTAATCTTAACTGTAACCCTAAGCCTAACCCTAACCTTAATGCTAACCCTAATCCTAACACTAACCCTAACCCTAACCCTAGCCCTATCCATAAACCTAACCCTGTCACTAACCCTAACCTTAATCCTAACACTAATCCTAACCCTAACTCTTACCCTAACCCTAACACTCATCTTTTTTTTTTTAGGTAAAATAAGTTTACATTTGTTTTATGCATAATATAACATTATAAAAATTTATTTTTTAATTTTTATTTATTTTTTAATTTTTTATTGTTGGTTGTTCAAAACATTACATAGTTCTTGATATATCATATTTCACACTTTGATTCAAGTGGGTTATGAACTCCCATTTTTACCCCATATACAGATTGCAGAATCACATCAGTTACACATCCATTGATTTACATATTGCCATACTAGTGTCTGTTGTGTTCTGCTGCCTTTCCTATCCTCTACTATCCCCCCTCCACTCTCCTCCCCTCTTCTCTCTCTGCCCCCTCTACTGACATTCAT
>NW_026693015.1:0-3858 GCF_021218885.2 Marmota monax | reverse complement strand
AAGGCATTTATTGATTCATGAATATCCAAGTTCAGAAAGAAGGCATGCTTCAGCCTCAGCTTACCCCAGGGACTCTGGCTCTGCTTCCCTGCAGTTCCTTCGTGGTGGCAAAATAGTTTAAATAACTGTAGAATTGCTGGCTTCACATCTGCATAGTGGATCGGCCAGGAAGGGAAAGACATTATCTTTTCTAGTGGTTTCTCTGTGTGTGTGTGTGTGTGTGTTAGTGGAGATTGAACCCAGGTATACTCTGCTACTGAGCTACATCCCCACCCCTTTTTATTTTGAGACTAAGTTGCCCAGGCTGGCCTTAAACTTGGGATCCTCCTGCCTCGGCCTCCCAAGTAGCTGAGATTAACTGTGTAGGCCACCAAGTCCAGTGCTTATTCTCTTTTAAAATTTAAAATTTATCTTTTATTATTTAAAACGTACCACTGAGCTACAGTCTCAGTTACTTTTTATAAAGCCAATACTTGTGTAACCACCAAGAAATGGAAAAATACCAACACCTCAGAAGCCTCCTGTGCATGTGACTCTTAGGAGGGAGAAAATGTCTCAATCAGAAGTCCAAGGCTAACTTCCCCCAGAGTTTCATCCATCTGAATCCTGTCCCAAGTTCAGCTGGAACCAGTTATGACCTGAGGAAAGTCCCAAGCTGAAGAAAGAGTCAATTACTATTCAGAGGGATAGGACATTGATTCATTGTCCTTGGAGCAGGGGGTGGGGTCACTTTCCCCAGAGACACAGGCTGCAGAGGAGGTTGAGAAACTTCAGAGCTCTATTAGGGGAGGGTGTGGGAAGAAGGAAAGCCGTGCAGCAACCAGCAATGCTCACTTCAGGGAGACAGCATGTATTACTTTAAGACTGTGCACTGCACACTGGGGTTATTGGTTAACAGACATGAACAAAGTCAATGATGATACAATACCCTATGCAGTCATCTGTGGGCCCAGTGGTTCTCAGTGAAGGAGGGAATAGTCAGGAGCTCTTGGGCAACTCCTAAGATGTGTGCAGTGCTTTCCCCCACCCAGCCAATAGATTCCGGGATATTCAAAGTACACAGACTGGACTGAGGCTGGAGAACCCCAAGTTCAAGGCCAACTTCAGCAACTTAGCAAGACCCTGTCTCAAAATAAAAAACAAAAAAGTCTGGGGATGTGGTTTAGGGGTTAAGTGCCCTGGGCTAAATCTCCAGTACCCTCCCCCTCCCCAAAAAATAGATCCGACTACCTCTCAAAATACTCTCCTTTTTCCACAAAGGATTGATTTCCATCCCTGTTCTGTTGATCTGGACACAGTGTTGCTTGCAGCTGGTCCATACTAGTTACTGTTTTAGTGTTTTTTAAATCTAACAACATTATTTCTTGATATTTCTGTGCATTTCATGTCATTTAAAATTTTTAAACACATACCAATAACAACTAGAAAATGCTGAAAAGGAGAAATAATCACCAGTGCTATCAGTACCCCAAAAGAACAGTTTGCACCTGCACTTACTGTGTTCTGGTCCTTTGGTCTGTCCATTTCATTTTTGCATACTGGCAGTCATCATTTCTGAATTTCGTGTAACATCATTTCTACTGATTATTACGTTGTTATCCAGAAAGCCATGGGGACAACATTTTTCCCATCTTGTTCACTATCATTGTCCTCAGCACAGATAACAAAGTTTGTTTAGTAAGTATTGACTGAATAGAAGTTGTTATATGTTCTAATTAACATATATACCCATACACATAATATTATTTTTAGTGGATGTGCATTAACTCACTTCACTTTTCTCTAATTATTGGATATTTCAGTTTCCAGTTATTTATATATCTATTTATTTTTTGGTACTGGGGATTGAACTCAGGTGAACCCTGATCACTGATCCACATCCCCAGTCCTATTTTGTATTTTATTTAAAGACAGGATCTCATTGAGTTGCTTAGCACCTCACTGCTGCTTAGGCTGGCTTTATACTTGCCATCCTCCTGTCTCAGCCTCCCAAGCTGCTGGGTTTATAGGAGTGTGCCACCTCATCCAGCTTGTTTATTTTTATCAATAATGTGTCTGTGAAAAGTTTTGTGCATACAGTTTTCTCTGCATTTAGACTATTGTCTTAAGATAGGTGCCCCATGTGTAAGGTCAGGCAAGGCGGCAACCAAAAAGAGGCAGATTTTAAAAGGCCACTGAAGGAGGCTTAATTGAGATTCCACTCCCTGTGGGAACTCTATCAGAGTGGATAGAAATAGGGTCTGAGGAGAAACCACGTGGGGGCTTGACCGGACTGGAATTTTATGGGGCTTAGAGCAGGAAGGGAAGGGCTTGGGACAGGAAAAGGGGTTTTTAGAGTCCCTTGTCCCACTGGAGTTGGTCGGGGGAACTGGCTGAGATCCAGGATTGGCCAGGAGACCCTGCTGATTGACAGGTGGTTCGGTCTTTGATGCCTGATTGATGTTTCTTTCGCACCTGTGGGCTGCTTGGTGCTTTGTTTTTAAATAACCGCCATGGATCGACCTGACATCATGGTAAATTTATGAGGTCAAAAATGATTTAGGTAGCTGTACTTTTTTTTTTTTTTTTTGTACCGAGGATTTAAACCAGGAGTACTTAACCACTGAGTCACATCCCCAGCACTTTTTATTTTTTATTTTGAGACAGGGTCTCGCTCAGTTGCTTAGGGCCTTCCCATGTTGCTGAGGCTGGCCTTGAATTTACAATCCTCCTGTCTCAGACTCCTAAATCGCTGTACATCACTGGGCCCTACTAGGTAGTTTTACTTTTATAGGGAAAAAAAATTTTTTTTTTCAAAGCTGGGGATGGAAACTGGAGCCTCATGCATCCAGAGTGCAATCTACCGCTGAGCCACATCCCCAGCCCTGAATGGTTTTTAAAAATGGCTGGAGTAGTTTATAAAGGAAATAACAATGTTCCATTTTCCCCACAGCTGCATTTCTCCTGGGTCTTTTGTTTTTAAATTGTTGCTGTAGGTATTAAAGGGAGAATTTTGTAATCAAGAGCATGTTTATGTAGCCTCAGTTCTGTGTCACAGGTATATGATGTCAAATAAGTAGTCATTAAAATATGAGCCCATTATTTTAGTCATGTTCCTAATATCCCCACATTACCCAATACATAATAACTGTGGGTGTAATTCAATTGTATCTCAAACTTTAATTTTTTAATTGGTCCATAAATGAAAATACCATTTGTAATTATTATAAAACAATTATATTATTGTTTATAACTTTTTGAGCATCAAAAAGAACAAGCTAATTTTTACATTAGATACTATCAGTAATAATATCCTGGTTTTCTGCAAAGGCATCATCCAATAACTACATTTCCTTCTATATATTTGTATCCATATTCTTTCCTAGTGGCAATGCATAGGCAATCCCAGCTCCAGAGAAACTGTGTGCTTCTATCTGAGTTTAAAATTAATACTCATTAGAGGCTTAACTAAAACTACAGTAATCTTTGGACTGTTAACAAATAACCAACCCAAAGTATTTCTTTATGAGCTGCTTACCAAAGTCCAAATAACTAACACCACAGAACACAGTAAAGCAGGCAGCATGTCACTTTTTTGAACTGATATTTCATTTCTTCCTCCCACCCCCCTTTGTACTAGAAATTGAATTTAGAGACACTTAACCACTGAGCCACATCCCCAGACCTTTTTATTTTTTATTTTGAGACAGGTTCTGGCTAAATTGCTGAGGCTGTCTTTGAAGTTGTAATCCTCCTGCCTCAGTCTCTGGAGCCACAGGGTTTAGAGGCGTGTGCCACTGTGCCTGGCTTGAACTGATATTTCAGAGAAGTTTGTCAAGCCTTTGACCATAGAAATGATAAACCTAGAGGTAGCCCCTG
>NW_026693014.1:0-64439 GCF_021218885.2 Marmota monax | reverse complement strand
TGGGGTCCCTTCCCCTCAGGCACTTACTCTCTCCAGCCAGCTCCTTCTGGGGCACGACCATCCATAGTCTTCTGGAGATGCCCGTGTCTCAGGACACCACAAACTTTTAAGTTCTTCCATCAAGTATTCCACAATGAAGAAAGGCTCAAATATAAGTTTTCTGAAGAGGACGTTGGTTACCACAGTGTCTGCAACCTGGTGCCATTTATGCAAATCTGTGACATTTCATTTCCTCTCTACATCACATGGATCTCTAGGGCCTCCTTTCCAACAGCTGACTATTCCATTATTATATTATATTGTCCCCATTATTTTATCATTATTCATTTTATTTTTATTTGTCCTTTTCATTTGTTTGTAACTTTTGCAATCTTTTTTGCCAAAGTGATAGAAGCATGAAATATAATTTGTCTAATTCTGGTCCCAGTAAGGCCCTCCTCTCCATGTACCAGCTTTCTAGGAGAGCTCTCAGGACATATTGTTCCTACTAATCTCTTACATCTTTGAAGGGAACAATTTGGAATTTAATTTATACTTTCTTTTTTCATTGTTGCATCATAATTATAAATAATACTGCATTTCAATTGGACACAACTACACAATCATGGGACATAATTTCTTCACTTCTGTCCCCTGCCATCTCCCTTTCCCTCCCTCCTCTCTATCCCTCCCTCCTGACCCTTTTCCCTTTCTTTTCTTGACAGATCTTTTCTATAATTTGGTTTCATTAGTGCCTCTTAGAGCACATAAAGGGGGCATCCACTGTGCCATCCTCACACAGGACACAGGAATGCTTCGTCAGTGTCATTCCACTGCTTGTCCCATTTCTGTCCCCCTACCTCACCCTTGATCCCCTTCCTCTCCTCCTGCTCCCTCTTCTGTTTCCAGGGGACTCCTCCCAGGTCTTTCCCCTTTTGTGATCTGAAATTCGCATTTGAGATTAAACACTTGACATTTCTCCCTCTGATTCTGGGTTAATAAACTTGATATTCTCCAGTTCCATCCATTGACCAGGAAATGCCATATTTTCTCTCTTCCCTGTGGCTGAGTGAAACACTGTTCTGTGTATACACCACCTTCCCTTTATCCACTCATCTGTTGATGGTCATCTGGGAAAGTTATGTAATGTAGCTCTTTTCAGGCCCACTGGTGTAAAAACTGATGTGGCTAGATAGCTGTGCTGTGCTGATTTTGGGTCTTTGGGATAAATACCGAGGAGTGGTACCTGGGTCACTTCGTGGCTCCATTCCTGGTCTTCATGAAATGTCCATTCTGCTTTCTAGAATGGCAGCACTAATTTGAAGTCCCAGCAATAACACATCCGTACACCTCTTTCCCACATCTTTGCTGACATTTGTTATTATCTGTGTTCTTGATGATCGACTTTTGATTGGACTGAGATGAATTCTCAATCTAGTTTCAATTTGCATTTCCTGATTTCTAGGACTATTGAGGATGTTTTCCTATATTTGTTGGCCACTTAGATTTCCTCTCTTGAGGAATGTCCCTTTAGTTCTTTCCCATTTATTTATTGGGTTATTTGGTCTGGTCTTTTACGTATTTTGGGTTCTTCATATTAGTGCCCTATCTGGGGAGCAGGTGACAATGAGGTCCCAAGATTGTCTCCTCACACTGTGGCTGGATTCCATTGCTGTGCTGAAGGTTTTAATTTGATACTGTCCTACTTACTGATTCCTGGTATTGATCCTTGCACTTTAGTGACCTGGTTGAGGAAGTCAGTGTCTGTGTCAGTACACAGGAGGGTTGGTGCAATATTTGACTCTAGTTCTTTCAAAGTGTCCAGTCTAATTAGTTGATTTTTTATTAATTTTGAGTTGACATTTTACAGAGTGAGGGATAGTGACCTATTATATTTTTTACATATTGATATTTGGTTTTCCCAGCACTCTCTCTTGAAAAGCCTGTAATTTCTGCAACATGATTTTGGAAACTCTGTCAAGTGCCAGATCAGTGCACTTAGGTTGGTCTGTCTCTGTACCTCCTACTCTGTCCCCTTGATCTCCATGTCTGCTTTGGTGACAGTGCCATGCTGGTTCAGTTACTGCAGCTCTGTCAAGTAATTGGAGGTCACATGTTGTCATGTCTCCAGGTTCACTCTTCCTGCTTAATCACTTTGCCTACTGTGTGTTGTGACTTCTCCACACAAATACTAGGACACTTGTCTGGTTCTTCTAAGAAGGTTGTTGGTATTTGTTGGAGATTTCACTGAATCTGTGTGACATTTGATGTAGTTTGGTCATTTGATATTATTAATTCTGATGATACCAGAACATGGGAGGCCTTTCCATCTCTAAGTTCTTCAAATTCTCCCTGAGTTATTCACAATTTCCATTGTAGAGATCTTTCACCTCTCCAGCTGAATTTTTTATAAGTTCTTTTAAGGTCATTTGGAATGGGACCAATTTCTTGATTTAGTTCTCAGATGAGTCATTTTGGAATACAGGAAAGTGGGTTATTTATCTGTGCATGATGTATTCAGCTCTATTGCTACAGGTGTTTATCAGATCTAGAAGCCTTCTGGTGGAGATTTTGGTTCTCCTAGATATTGGATCACATCACCACCAAGCAGCATATTGAGACTTCTTTCTTTCCTCCAAAACAATTTAATTTCTTTTTTCCCTGATTGCTCTGGATAGAGTTTTGTGGGACTATGTACACAATACAAAGTTTAAAATTAAAAAAGAGATGTTTCCTAGAAAACACAAAGTACATTGAAAGCCCTTGACCAACTGAAGAAAACCAAATGCAGAAGACCCAATCAACAAAATTAGAGATAAAACAGAAGATATTGCTACTGAAATCCAGAAGATTAGAAACTATTTTAAAAAATATCCACCAGTAAACTAGAAAATCGTGAAGAGATTGACAAAAATTCTAAACTCATGTGATCTAGACATACTGAAACACAAGAATGTACAAACGTAAAAAAAAAAAAAAAGAAAATTCAAGTCATGAAGCTGAACAGCCATTAAAGACCTTCCACAAGAGGAGAGCCCAGAAGCAGAATGATTTGCAGTTGATTCTAAGAGACTTTAACAAAGAGAAGGGCCAAACTCCTCATGTTGTTCCATGAAATGAAAAAGAAGGAAACACTGAAAATATCCTTCTGTGAAGCCAGTAACACCCGGATACCAAAACCAGACATAGAGACATCCAGAGAGAAGACTTCAGACCAACATCACTGGTGGACAGAGATGAGAGACTCCTTAATAAAATATTGGCACCCTGCACTCAAGGACACATGAGAAGGTGGGGACCATGATCAGTAGGTTTACCCACAGGGTCGGGAGGTTGGCTCAGCATACAGATCAATAATGTCATATCCATCTGTGAGTCACCACATGAATAGAGGTGGGGACAAGGGTCACACCATCACATCAACAGGTACAGGAACAGCATTTGAGGAGGCCAGCACCCCTCATGTTTAAAGGACTGGAGAAGCTAGACATCCAAGGGCCTTACCTCAACCTCATAAAGGCTGCATGTGACAAACCCAAGGCCACCACCATACTGAAGTGAGACCTCCTGGAAACCGTTCCTCTCAGCTCAGGACAAGACAGGGTGTCCTCTCTCCCACTCTGATTCCCCGGGGTCCCTGCACTGCACACTTCGACACAGGATCATTGTCACATGAACAACATGCAGAAGAGCATTATTGAGGCTCAAGTGACTACTCTGTGGTCACCAGGGTCAGAGGTGAGGAAGCTCATGTGAAAATGCTCCTGTGTCGAGTCAGAGGGATTTCAGTGAGATTTACAGATTAGGACCACCCTCAGGATGAATACTGGGTGGTTTTAACAGCTTCTCACCACTAGATCCATTTCTAAACAAAAGACTCTTTAGAAATAAAGATATATAATTAAGATTTAACAAACATATACAATATTTCATTCATGAATGACTGAATACACTTTCTTCTCAGCAGCACATGAACAACATGCAGAAGAGCATTATTGACGCCGAAGTGACTGCTCTGTGTCACTCTGACTGTCAGGGTCAGAGGTGAGGAAGCTCAGAGGACACTGGTGAGTATTTTCCATTAACTCAGGAGGTTGGCTCAGCATACAGATCAATAATGTCATATCCATCTGTGAGTCACCACATGAATAGAGGTGGGGACAAGAGTCACACCAACACATCATCATAGGCAGAAAAATAATTTGACAGAGTCCAGTACCTCATCGTGTTTAAAAGACTGGAGAAACTAGAGGTACAAGGGCCTTTCCTCAACCTCATCACGGCTACATGTGACAAACCCAAGGCCACTACCATACTAAATGGAGATGACCTTAAAACAGTTCCTCCAAGCTCAGGACAGGACAAAGATGTGCACTCTCCCACTCTGATTCTGCGAGGCGCCTGCACTACACACTTTGACACAGGAGCATTGTCACATGAACAACATGCAGAGCAGCATTATTGAGGCTCAAGTGACTACTCTGTGGTCACCAGGGTCAGAGGTGAGGAAGCTCAGAGGACCCTGGGGAGTCTTTTACCATCAACTCAGAGACATTTCAGGGGGATTCACTGATTAGGACCACCCTCAGGATTCTGTGTAGAGCAAGCACGAGATAGTCCAGGGTTCATGCGATGGACACCTGGTGAACCTCAGGCTCATGGTCCTCCTGGCTCCCAAGGAGTCCCTGAGACTCAGCACTGTCCTCTGGCACTTTTGCTGCTTGTAAATAGAAGTTGAGGGGCTGAGGATCAGGTGAGGTTCCTGCAGGGGGACAGGTAGCTCATCTGGGTCACCACAGCAGCTGAGCTCTAGTGAGTGGCAGGGAACCTCTGACCAGCCTGCTCACTAGGCCCTGTCCTTGCCAAAGTCTGCCCACCCCAGGCCTGGCACCTGAGAACAGGAGCCTGACTGCCCATGTCCTGCCTGAGACTCCAGGTGGCCCTGCCCTGAATTGTCCATAGCAGCCCTCTGTGGGGCAGAGAGTAGGCCTCATGACATCCAGGAAGGGAGTGTGATGAACCTTGTGCCTAGAGCTGCTGAGAGGGTGACTCAGATGTTCTCCACTGCTGCCCTGCTGGGCTCTGGCCTAGAAAACAGCCACCACAGTGACCAGCACAGCCAAGAGTTCTGTGCTGTGGATGCCCTCACCAGGACAATCAGGACACAGTCTAGGGGACTCCAGACCCCAGGGCCATTAGACTCAGAGTCAAGTTCTCTCCTTGGTCCTGTGGCCATAGTCTCCCTCCTAAACAATCTTTCTAATAAAATTTGCTGTTTCTATTTGTACAACTGCCAGGGAAGTGAACAGGACCTACCTGCTTCCACACTCAAGTGGAGGGACAGATGTAGGGCACACATGGCCCCATCCATGTCAATACATCAGAAGGACAGAGGGTAACAGGTCCCCCAAGTAGAACCAGCAGGGACCACATCACTTGTCCATGTTGACGAGGGTCATCCTCCTTCCTGGTCATCCTCCTTCCTGGTCATCCTCAGCACTTGGAAGAGGCCCAGGCCCTCACCATGACCTCTGGCCCATGAAGCAGGAGCAGGGCTGCTGGCCCACAGCTGTGGCTGTGTCCTCTGACTCTCTCCTGTGGTATTCATAACTGTGGGTGCACTGTAGGGAAACAGAGCACTGGAGTTGGTTTCCATAGTGATTCAGACCTGGATCAGGACCCCCATTTCTGTGGGCAGCCCTTCCCCTTCCTGCCCTTCTCCCTCCCTGCTCCCCTCCTGGGCTCTGTGGTCTTTCTTCTGTGTGTTGCACATGTCTGAGTTGGAGGTTCATGGATGTTCATGAAGGTGGAGTTCACTGTGCTCCTTCACATCAGCTCACAGCACAGATGGTGAGTTCCCTTCTGCTCTCCTCCCTTCACCCCTCTGCCCACCCGCAGGCCCTTCCTGGACCCACTGATCTCCTTCTGTGTCCACATCACCCTCCTCTCCTCTCCCTCTTCTCCAGCTTCCTCAATTGGGAGAGAAGATTGGCCCTTGGCTTCTGCATCTGGCCCCTTCATCAGCTTGATGGTCCCAGTTCCACCTGTTTCCCAGCAAATGCTGTCATTCCATTGTCTTCCTGGCTGAAGACCCACTGTGCACAGACTCCAAGCTTTCTTCATCTACACCAGCCCCTGTAGGGTGCAGCCCGTCAGAGCTTCTGCTGGAAAGTTGACCATTTCATCTTCTTCATGAAGAGCCAGTGTTGCTTCTCTCCTGCGAAGCTCCTTCAAGACCTTGTTTTCCCATGAGATCTTGGGCCCAGGAGATGCCAGCCCTGGCAGTTGTCCACAGACCTTCCCTGGACAAGGGCATAACCACCTGGGCACTGCTAGGATGGTTCAGGGGATTCCTAGACAACTGCCCAATCCCTGCATTAAAAGTTACTCCATCCTCATATTGAACCTATCCCAGTGGATAATATCTGACTTGCTCCTCCTTCCCTATGTTGGCCCAGACCCCAGGGGACAACATCTGACTGGTTCCTCCATCCACATGCTCTCTCATCCCAGTTGATTCTGTGTGACCTGTTACCCCTCCCCGTGCTCAGTCTATCGCAAGTGGATAATATATAACATATTGCTGCCTCTTGAAGCTAAACCTGTGCACAGGGCTTGATATCAGAGCTGTTACACCATCTGACACTTGACTGTCCCCAGTGGATAATATCTACCTGTTACTGTATTACCATTCTGCTCTGTCCCCAGTGGATAATATCTGACCGCTCCCTCCATCCCCGTGCTGGTAAGTCCACAGTAGATGACATCTGACCTGTTACCCCATCCTGGCCTGTACCCAGTGGATATTATCTGAACACTTCCTCCTTCCCCATGCTGGTCCTGTCCACAGTGGATACTATCTGGCCTCGTAACCCATCTACACACTGGCCCTGTCCCCAGTGGATACTATCTGATGTATAACCTGATCCCCAAGCTTGCCTTTCTACAGTGGTAATCCCTGATCTGTTACAGCATCCCCATTTGGCCTGTCCCAGTGGATAACATCTGCATGTATAAAACTAACCCTAAATAATTCAGTCAGTGTGACATTGGCTGTCCTTAATCATTCATATCCTCCTCCAGTGAAGCCGTCTGCCCTTGGCCTTGTGTTCCCTGGGTTTGGACTCATGATGTGACCTGTGTGTCTGTCCCTGCTCTGCTCAGGCTGCCTGCTGCTCCTAGGCTCAGCTGGGCAGGGTGCACAGTTCTGGAAATGCATGCATTTGCTCCTGCATGTCATCAGGGAAATACAAACAGGTGGCCTCATGACCACTTGTATTCCTAAGGGCTCAGAAACACCTGGTTGAGCAGGTATTATGTCTTTCATTCTCCCCCCTCTGTGTCACCCATAACATAAATAATTCTTTCCTAAATGGAGGCTGAAGAGTCCCATGGGCTCCTTGTTCTTTCCAGGTGAGGAGTGCATTCACAGCACCTTGGTCAGGTGTTCCTGGAGCAGCTGGGCCTCACAGTCCTGGGGGCTGCATGGTGCTGGGGCCACTCTGGCAGCCTGGACAGCTGAGGGGCTGCTGGCAGAGCAGCAGAGGTGCAGCCCATCTGTCCCCAAGGGCTGCCTGGGGTGGCCCTCCCACAGGCCCAGGTCAGCAGTGCAGCAGGCCCCATGAGTGCAGAGGTGGCTGTCAGATTAGAGGACAGCACAGGGCAGGCAGCACCTGGGGACAAGGGCGAGATGCTCTCAGCACCCAGGGCTGGATTGCACCTCCACAGGGACTCTGTGCAGTGGCTGCTCAGGGCCTGCTCAGCTGCCCTGGGGACCTTGTTAGGGGTTAGAGGTTCCTGCAATGCCACCTGGGGTCCTGGGAAAGGTGTGTGGCCCTTACAGCTGGCCCTGCTCTCAGCATGCCCTGCCACTCAGGGAGGGCCCAGGGCTCTTCCCTCCTTTGTACAAGTGTGGACTTATGGCCAGCTGTGTCCTGTGTCTGCAGGTGGATGGACAGTTCCTCCCTGACCAGCACACAGCTGGAGAGGGAGGTTCAAGAGAGCAGCCAGCCAGCTGTGTGCTGGTCAGGGAGGAACTGGTGCAGGACAGAGTACTGTGGGTTCCCTGCATGGTTCTGTGCAGTGGAGCGTGGTGTGGGGCCCTGCCTGGTTCTGTGCAGTGGAGCCTGGTGTGGGGCCCAGGCTGGCTCTGCTCTGTCCCCACCACTGCTGGGGCCTGTTTCCCGGAAGTTCCCAAACTGTGCTGAGGGCTGTGGGGCTCAGTGGCTCCATCAGCACAGGTGCCCCCTGTCAGGGGTGAAGGATGATTGACAGCTCCTTGTGTGGCAGGAGCAGGGGCAGCCCCTGCACAAGGGATCCAACTGAGGGTGGCTTCCGCAGAGGTCCTGCCTGTCACCCATGTGCTCTGTGTGGTGGGGCAGGATGAGCCCTTCCTCCCTCCACAGTGCTCTGTCCTGCACCAGTGGCCATAGACTGACCCAGGCCTATGGGCAGGGAGAAGAGCAGGGGCCTCTGCAGCTCCCTCATCCACTAAGCAGCCTCCAGGGACCTGGCCGTGTAAACTAAAGTGCAAATTTCACATGTGCTAAGTGTGTGGACGTTTTTGGTTCAAGAACACGCAAACACAGAGAAAGCATCCTTTGTAAACATCTAGAAAGTAACTGGATTACAGGTTTACATTTGAAGCACAAGTCCACAGCTTTTCAGATAAAAACAATAAATTTTTGATGGTTCAGTCTGACAGCGAACTTTCAGGTATATGTCAAGATACAGAGGATGGGTCCCTGAAATTAATGTCTAACCCGCTTGGGCTACTCAGAGGCGAGGGAGAATATGGATGCCCTGGTTCTCCCAGTGGGCACTGGGTGCTCCGGTCATGGCCTGTCCACAGCTCTGTGATTCATAGCACCAAGGTGAGCCCAGCCAGTGTGCCTGCTCCCCTGCCATAGGGCTTGTCCCCTTGGTCCTGGCCACAGGCAAGGCTTCTCCTGCAGTCCTGAGCTTCAGGACTTGGAGAGGTTCTTCTGCAGACTCGGATGTTCACCTCACAAGGCAGTATGACTTGTCACAGTGTGCATGACACCAACCACTGCCATGGGAGACCCTCACCTACCACAGGACCATAGTGTTGGCTCTTACTTGCCACAGATGACTAGTTTTATTATGTAGTCACAGCAGCTGTGACTCAGTGTGTCCAGGGGCAGTGGGGGCCTCTGTGGCTGCCCCTACCAAGGTCCAGTGCATGCATAGAGATGGTGTCCATGTGCTTCTCACAGTGACAGGGCCAGAGTCCAAGATCTGTGGGGCATGGCAGCTTGACACAGTCCTCAGAAAACACAGAAACCCCAAGGACAGGAAAGGAGCCCTGCAGGAGGGAGTCCCTGCAGAGGCCTCCACAAGGTCATCCTCAAAGGACTGAGGCCCTAGGGACACTGCAGTGCCCCCAAGGAGGAGTGCAGAATGCAGCCAAGGACATGGCCAACTCATACTGTGCAGAGTCACTCAGGGGACCTCAGTGTGAGCCAGACACAAACCTCCCTCAGGAGGCACCTGTGGCCAGCAGGGGGCGCACAGGAGCAAGGAGTTGCTGATTGAGTAGTGGATTTTTTCCAGTTATGGTTTTCATTTTTCTGTAAACGTGACACACTTCCTGAGAAAGGCCTCCACAGTTATACCTCTGGGCCTTCAATAGATGTTTTCAATTTAAAAAATAATGATTAACTGGGACGGATTGAAAAGGGTTGATGGCATAACCTTGAATTCCTTAGTCCTCAAATGAATGTTCAGAGAGAAATACCTTCTAGTCTCATGTCCCTAAATTCTAAATTCATAAAGCTTCCTGAATATACAATATATTTCCTCAAAGAGTAATTTGAAATCACTAAGGGTGCAATTATTGGCATTACTAGCAGGAGTTTAATTGATGGCCCAGAGCATCTGGGCCACTTTGCACAACCACACAGAGACCCACAGTTTCATGTGCAAGCTCCGACTCTCAGGCCCCAGCACCCCAGGAGCTGGCCCAGGAGATCTGGCTGCTGTGGCTGTTGCTGGCTCTCTTCTGCAGTGAGCTTCCAGGAGGAACACCTGCTGCCTTTCCCTCAGGCCTGGCCTTCCCTGGAGGACACGTCCACATTCTCTGTCCACAGTCACTCCCTGTTCCTGGGTAATTCTTCTCTCATCCAAGACATCAACATGGTCCTGCCCATGACATCTTCCCATCCTCTGTGCCCTGCGTCTGTGTGGACACAGGAGGTGCATTTTGCACGCTCCACATGAGACCACAGGCTTGGCAGACACGGTGCTGGTGATGGACAGCAACAGCCTGGACACACATCGCCCCTCCCTGCACATGAGCCTCTCACACAGTCGGTTATTTCAATGGGATCTTTATGTCAATATGAAATGAGCAGATTAAATCCCCTGAAAACTGACCAGGTGGAAGGATTACCAGGACCAGGAATTTGCTGTCATGGTTCACATATGAGGTGGCCCACAAGCTCACATGTGAGACAAAGAAGAGAGGACTAGATTACCAGAACTCTAACCTACAGTGGATTAATCCACTAACATGGATTGACTTGCAGCACCTGTAGGTAGGAGTGGTGGGCTGGAATACTTCGATCACTGGGGTGTGTGTGCCTTTGAGGGACACTCTGTGTCCCTGTTAGATGGAGCTCACCTGCTTCCTGGTGGCCATGTCTTGAGCTGGTTTCCTCTTCCACGCCCTTCTGCCATGGTGTTCTCCCTCCCTGGCAGGAGCTAAGGACTTGCAACCATGCACTCCAACATCCTAAGTCATGACCCTAAGGAAGCTTTTCCTCTTCTGTATTCTCAGAATTTTGGTTAAGTGCAAAAATGCTGTCAAATACTGATATATTTTAGGAGGTTTTCTTATGGCCACATCATACATACAATCAGTTTCTCTGATTTTCGTGAACACTTTGTGCTGAATGGTGAAAGCAAACTGATGCACTGTCAGGTGAGGTGTTGAAGACCCCACACCTGGCACAGGTGACGTGGGGAAGACTGTCACATCAGGGCTCCAGGACCCCGAGGTCAGGAGGTGGAATCATCTTAGGATGCCTCCTAGTCAGATGCCTGGAAGAACAGCTTTCTAATCAGATGATTTGTTAGGACTTGGAAACTTCACTCAGGGGCTCCACTGGATTTGAAGGTGGTGAAAACATGGAGAGCAGCAGGTCTCACCTGAGTCACCCCAGGACCAGGAGGTGGGTGCTGCAGGCTCAGTGTTTGCAGGGAGTTCATGGTCAACACCACAGGGAACAAGGAGAGGAGCCACATGTCTTATTAGTGTGCTGTGCTCACTCAGTTAGGCAGGAGGTCAATTCCTGAACCTCATCAGGAGGTCAGCAACTACACCTGCCCTCTCAGTGACCCCACCTCACTAAAGACAGTGTCCACTGTTCTCTCCAAATGCTGGGCTGTGGGCAAGGCAGGTCTCACTGCAGGGATGCTGCACAGGGAAGGGGACTGGGCCTCCTCCCTCACCCAGCCTGCCCTGCATGCCGTCCTGTCTGCTGTCAGCCTGGCTCTGCTGCTCTGGGGAACTCAGGGGCTCTCAGCCTCAGGCTGCAGCTGAGAGCTGCCTCTGCTCCCAGGACTCTCCCCTGGCCCAGCACCTCCATCCTGTCCTCTCCTGGTGGAGACCAGAGGGCAGGACAGGTGAGGGGAGGAGCTCAGGGCAGATTCCCACCCACTGCTGTCCACAGACATTGGCTGGACAGTCAGGAGGACAAGCAGGGCAGAGGGTGGGGAGGGCAGTGGGCACACAGCAGGAAGCCCCTCCCCTCCTGAGACCCTGCTCCCTCCTCTCCTGCTCAGTCTGCAGCCCCCAAATCTCACAGAGATGAAAGAGAAGAACTCGTCCTGAGAACAAAGGGGGCTCTTCTCCTGGATGTGGGGAACCCCATCCTCAGCCCTGGGCTCTGTTCAGTCATCACTGAGGGCTTCTCCTTCAGGGCTGGGAGGTGGACTGGACCTCTTGCATGCTGGGCACGTTCCTGCCACTCTGACACCCTCCCAGGAGCAGGGAGGAAGGGCTTGGAGGATGCAGGGCTGGGCTCAGGAGGGTGGGCTCCCCCTCTGACAGCCTTCCAGCTCCCCTGAAACCACCTGCTCTCCTCTCACAGGTAAAGCTCCACCTGGGTTCAAGACAGGGACACATCTCAGGAGCACAGAGGACCTGGGCAGCCTGACCTCAGCCTCTCCAGATATCAGAAGAGCCTCACCCACATGCAAATCCCTCCTCCTGCCCTGGGTTCAAATGCCCTCTGGGCTGTGGGAGCTTCCAGCTCTCTGCTCAGACAGGACTGAGGTCTCTGGGAAGGCAGGTGTGGTCTAGAAGATGAGGCTGCTGGGTCTTGTCCTGTGCCTGGTCACAGCCCCCCAAGGTGAGTGTCCATGGGGAGGTTGTGACTGCAGGTGACTAATAGGGTGTTACTGTCTTTGTCCCCAGGTGTCCTGTGCCAGGTGCAGCTACAGGAGTCAGGACCTGGCCTGGTGAAGCCCTCACAGACCCTGTCCCTCACCTGTGCTGTCTCTGGTTACTCCATCACCAGTATTTCCTGCTGGAGCTGGATCCGTCAACCCCCAGGGAAGGGGCTGGAGTGGTTAGGTTGCATATGGTATGATGGTGATACTAGGTACAGCTCATCACTCAAGAGCCGAGTGTCCATATCCAGAGACACATCCAAGAACCAGTTCTCCCTGCAGCTGAGCTCCCTGACCACCCAGGACACAGCCACCTATTACTGTGCCAGAGACACAATGAGGGGACCTCAGGGTGAGCCCAGACACAAACCTCCTGCAGGGCACCCAGGGCCAGCAGGTGGCGCTCAGCACACAGGAGCTCAGGTCAGCCCAGGAGCAGGTGCAGAGGGATGTGGGGTCCCTTCACCTCAGTCACCTACTCTCTCTCCAGGCAGCTCCTTCTGGGGCACGACCATCAATAGTCTTCTGGAGATGCCCGTGTCTCAGGACACCACAAACTTTATAGTTCTTCCATCAAGTTTTCCATAAGAAAGAAAGGCTCAAATATAAGTTTTCTGATGAATACTTTGGTTACTATAGTGTCTGCAACCTGGTGCCATTTATGCAAATCTGTGACATTTCATTCCCCCTCTACATCACATGGATCTCCAGGACCTCCTTCCAACACCTGGCTAATCCATTATTATATTATATTGTCCCCAATATTATATCATTATTCATTTTATTTCTATTTGTCCTTTATTTTTATTTGTAACTTTTGCATTCTTTTTGACAAAGTGATAAAAGCATTTAACATAAGTTGTATAATTCAGGCCCCAATATGTCCCTTTTCCCCCCCCTCTCCCCTTCTCTTGTCACCTCCCCTTAACTCTACTGATCTTTCTGCAATTTAAGGATAGATTTTTTTATTAGTGTTTTCTGGATTTACTGCTTGGGGTCATCACTTACCTGTACTAATATGTAAATAAGAAAGACTGCTAAGATTCATTCCACTGCTGTTCCCCTATGCTCTCCCTCCTCCCTTTCCCAAAATGAAAACAAAAAGTGCTGTAGACGTGGTTCTGGACTCATGATAAGTCCCCAGGAAAAGTCAAACAAGAGGAGGACTCACACACTTTGGTTTTATGTCAATAAACTAAGTCTCAGAGTAGAGCAAGTGCTTCCTACAGAGGTACATTTGGGTCCTCACTGGGTGGTGGTATCTTGCTGTTCAATCTACTACCCATTTTCCTTCCTGTGACATAAATATGACTCTTCTCCATTGTCTCAGCTCTCCATCACACCCACAATTATCATCTGTTAATTCCCTGATTATTTCTGCTACTTGGGATTGAATCCAGAAGGACTTTACAATGAGCTGAATTCCGAGGTCTCTCACAAGGGACTTTGCTTTTGAAACATGGTCTTGCTAAGAATCCCAGCTGGCCTCAAATCTGCAATCCTCCTATGTCAAATCCTGAGGAGCTGTGATCAGAGGGGGGCCTGGTCATGCCTGGAAAACAATTACATTATTAATAACTACAAGGTTTTTTTTTTAAGTAGGTATAGGTAGCACCTTTTTTAAAATTTTTATTTTATTTTTTTTTAGTCATACATGACAGCAGAATGTATTTTGGCATATAATACATACATGGAATGTACATACACCAATCATATTTTCTATTCTATTCTGCTACCCTTCCTATCCCCCCCTACTCCTCCCATCCTCCTCTCCCATCCTTTATCTCTATCCAATCAAATGTGATACACTTTTATTTCTTTTTCTCATTACAACATCATATATATATATATATATATATATATATATATATATATATATATATATATATATATATATTTTTTTTATAACAATGAGGCTCTCCTTCCATCTTCTGTGCAACTCCTCTTATCCCTCTTTTTCCCTCCCACCTCTCTTCTCTATTTAGTGGTAGTCTTCTTCTCATGCTCTTCCTCCCTACCCCATTTTGAGTCACCCCCCTTATATCAGAGAAGACATTCGGCATTTATTTTTTAGGGATTGGCTAACTTCACTTAGCATAATCTGCTCTAATGCCATCCATTTGCCTGAAAATGACATGATCTTGTTATTTTTTAGTGCTGAGTAATATTCCATTGTGTATAAATGCCACATTTAAAATCCATTCATCTATTGAAGGGCATCTAGATTGGTTCCACATTCTAGCTATTGTGAATTGTGCTGCTATAAACATTGATGTGGCTGTGTCCCTATAATATGCTCTTTTTAGGTCTTTTGGGTATAGTCTGAGAAGGGGAATAGCTGGGTCAAATAGTGGTTCCATTCGCAGCTTTCCAAGGAATCTCCATACTGCTTTCCAAATTGGCTGCACCAATTTGCAGTCCCACCAGCAGTGTATGAGAGTATCTTTTCCCCCGCATCCTCACCAGCACTTATTGTTGTTTGACTTCATAATGTCTGCCATTCTTATTTGAGTGAGATGGTATCTTAGAGTAATTTTAATTTGCACTTCTCTGACTGCTAGAGATGGTGAGCACTTTTTCATGTATTTGTTGATTGATTGTATATCCTCTTCTGAGAAGTTTCTGTTCAAGTCCTTGGCCCATTTGTTGATTGGGTTATTTCCTTTTTGTTTAACTTTTTGAATTATTTGTATACTCTAGAGGTTAGAGCACCATCTGATGTTTGAGGGGTAAAAATTTGTTCTCAGGATGTAGGCTCCCTATTCACCTAGCATATTATTTCTCTTGCTGAGAAAAAAACTTTTGGTTTGAATACGTCTCACTTGTTGATTCTTGGATTTAACTCTTGTACTATAGGTGTCCTATTAAGAAATTTGGGGCCTGCCCCCATGTAATGAAGATTAGGGACAACTTTATCTTCTATTAGACAGAGTCTCTGGTCTGATTCCTAGCTCCTTGATCCATTTTGAGTTAACTTTTGAGCATGGTGAGAGAAAGGGATTCAATTTCATTTTGTTGCATATGGATTTCCACTTCTCCCAGCACCATTTATTGAAGATGCTATATTTCTCCATTGCATGGTTTTAGCACCTTTGTCTAATATAAGATAGTTGTAATTTTGTGGATTTGTCTCTGTGACCTCTATTTTGTACCATTGGTCTACCAGCCTGTTTTGGTGCCAGTATCATGCTGTTTTTGTTACTATTGCCCTATAGTATAGTTTAAAATCTGGAATCACGATACCACCAATTTCACTCTTCCTACTTAGAATTACTTTAGCTATTCTGGGTCTCTTGTTTTTCCAGATGAATTTCATGATTGCTTTTTCTATTTCTGCAAGGAATGTCATTGGAATTTTGATGGGAATTGCATTGAATCTGTAAAGTGCTTTTGGTAGTATGGCCATCGTAATAATATTAATTCTATCAATCCATGAGCAAGGTAAATCCTTCAATCTTCTAAGGTCTTCGTCTATTTATTTCTTCAGGGTTCTGTAGTTTTCATTGTATAGCTCTTTCACCTCTTTTGTTAAGTTGATTCCCAGGTATTTTATTATTTTTGAGGATATTGTGAATGGAGTAGTTGTCCTCATTTCCATTTCAGAGAATTTGTCACTGATATACAGGAATGCCTTTGATTTATTGGTATTGATTTTATATCCTGCCACTTTGATGAATTCACTTACTAGTTCTAGAAGTTTCTTGGTTGAACTTTTTGGGTCTGCTAGGTATAGGATCATGTCATCAGCATATAGTGCTAATTTAAGTTCTTCTTTTCCTATAATTATACCTTTAATTTCTTTCATCTGTCTAACTGCTCTGGGTAGTGTTTCAAGAACTATGTTGAATAGAAGCAATGAGAGAGGGCATCCCTGTCTTGTTCCAGAATTTAGAGGGAATGCCTTCAATTTTTCTCCATTTAGAATGATGCTGGCCTGAGGCGTAGCATATATAGCTTTTACCATGTTGAGGTAATTTCCTGTTATCCCTAATTTTTCTAGAGTTTTGAACATAAAGCGATGCTGTATTTTGTCAAATGCTTTTTCAGCATCTATCAAGATCATCATGTGGTTCTTATCTTTAAGTCTATTGATGTGGTGAATTACATTTATTGATTTCCGTATATTGAACCAGCCTTGCATCCCAGCGATGAATCCCACTTGGTCATGGTGCACGATCTTTTTGATATATTTTTGTATCTGATTTGCCAGAATTTTATTGAGGATTTTTGCATCTAAATTCATTGGGGATATTGGTCTGAAGTTTTCTTTCTTTAAAGTGTCTTTATCTGGTTTTGGAGTCAGAGTGGTGTTGCCCTAACAGAATCAATTTGGAAATACTCCCTCTTTTTCTATCTCCTGAAATACATTGAAGAGTATTGGTATTAGTTCTTCTTTAAAATTCTTGTAAAACTCTGCTGTATATCCATCTGGTCTGGTCTTTTCTTGGTTGGTATTCTTTTGATGGCTTCTTCTATTTCCTCACTTGATATTGGTCTGTTTAGGTTTTTTATATCATCCTGACTCAATCTGGGTAGCTCATATGCCTTAAGGAATTTATCGATGCCTTTAGTATCCTCTATTTTATTAGAATATAGGGTTTCAAAATAATTTCTAATTATCTTCTGTACTTCTGAAGCGTCTGTTTTGATGTTGTCTTTTTCATCCCTTAAGCTAGTAATTTGGGTTCTCTCTTTTATTCTCTTTGTTAGCAAGGCTAGTGGCCCATCAATCTTATTTAGTTTTTCAAAGAACCAACTTTTAGTTTTGTCAATTTTTTTGATTGTTTCTTTTGTTTCAATTTCATTGATTTCAGCTCTGATTTTAATTATTTCTTGCCTTCTATGGCTTTTGCTGCTGATTTGTTCTTTTTTTTGGGGGGGGGGCTTCGAGGTGTAGTGTGAGGTCATTTATTTGTTGGATTTTCCTTCTTAAAAGAAGGAATGAACTCCATGAAATGAATTTTCCTCTTAGTACTGCTTTCATAGTGTCCCAGAGATTTTGATATGTTATGTCTGAGTTTTTATTTACCTCTAAGAATTTTTAAATTTCCTCTTTGATGTCTTATGTAACCCTTTGTTCATTCAGTAGCATATTGTTCATTCTCCATGTGATGTATAATTTTTTCTTTCTTATTTTATTATTGATTTCCAATTTCATTCCATTATGATCAGATAAAATGCATGGTAGTATCTCTACTCCTTTGTAATTGCAAAGATTTGCCCTGTGATATAATATATGTTCTATTTTTGAGTAGGATCCATGTGCTACTGAGAAGAAAGTGTATCTGATTGATGTTGGGTTGTATATTCTGTATATATCAATTAAGTCTAAGTTATTAATTGTATTATTGAGCTCTATGGTTTCTTTATTCAACTTTTGTTTGGAAGATCTGTCCAGTAGTGAGAGAGGAGTGTACAAATCTCCCATGATTATTGTGCTGTGGTCTATTTGACTCTTGAACTTGAGAAGAGTTTGTTTGATGAATGTAGCTACACCATTGTTTGGGGCATATATATTAATGATCATTAAGTCTTGTTGGTGTATGGTTCCCTTGAGCAGTATGTAGAGTCCTTTTTTATCCCTTTTGATTAACTTTGGCTTGAAGTCTATTTTATTTGATACAAGTATGGACACCCCTGCTTGCTTCCGAGGTCCATATGAGTGGTAAAATTTTTCCCAACCTTTCACCTTCAGTCTGTGTATGTCTTTTCCTATCAGATGAGTCTCCTGTAGGCAGCATATTGTTGGATCTTTTTTTCAATCCAGTCTACTAGCCTATGTCTTTTGATTGGTGCATTTAAGCCATTAACATTTAGGGTTACTATTGAGATATGGTTTGTACTTCCAGCCATATTTGGTTATTTATGTTACTTAACATGATTTGTTTTTCCTCTTTGATTAATTTTTCCTTTACTGTACTCCCTCTCACTGTTGGTTTTCATTGTTATTTTTCATTTCCTCTTCCTGCAATGTTTTGCCAAGGATGTTTTGAAGAGCAGGTTTTCTAGCTACAAATTCTTTTAACTTTTGTTTATCGTGGAAGATTTTTATTTCATCTTCAATCCTGAAGCTTAATTTCACTAGATACATGATTCTTGGTTGGAACCCTTTTCTTTCAGTGTTTGAAATATGTTGTTCCAGGATCTTCTAGCTTTCAGAGTCTGTGTTGAAAGATCAGCTGTTATCCTGATTGGTTTACCCTTAAATGTAATCTGCTTCCTCTCTCTTGTGGCTTTTAAGATTCTCTCCTTATTCTGTATGTTGGACGTCTTCATTTGTATGTGTCTTGTTGTGGATCTCTTATGATTTTGTACGTTTGGGATCCTGTAGGCTTCTAGTATTTGCATTTCTTTTTCATTCTTTAAGTCTGGGAACTTTTCTAGTATTATTTCATTGAATAGATTGCTCATTCCTTTGATTTGGACCTCTATACCCTCTTGTATCCCAATAACTCTTAAGTTTGGTTTCTTTATGTTATCCCATAATTCTTGGAAGTTCTGCTCATGATTTCTTAACATTCTCGCTGAGCTGTGTATGTTCTTTTCAAGTTGAAAAACTTTGTCTTCGTTGTTTGATGTTCTATCTTCTAAGTGTTCTACTCTGCTGGTAATACTCTCATTTGAGTTTTTAATTTGGTTTATTGTTTCCTGCATTTTGAAGATTTCTTATATATATATATATATATATATATATATATATATATATATATATATATATATATATATCCTCTATCTCCCTGTAGAGTTGATCTTTTGCTTCTTGTATTTGTTTATGTAATTCATTGTCAAAGTGATCTTTCATTGTCTGGATTTGCTGTATAATGTCTTCCTTGAGACTCCAGATCATCTGAAGCATGTATATCCTGAACTCTTTATCTGACATTCAATCAGCTGCAGATATTACCTCTTCTAATGTTGAATTGAACTGCATTGTTTGTGGTCCTTTCTTTCCTTGTCTTTTCATACTGCTCATGTTTCTTTCTAGCTTTGTGAAACTGTTGTGTTAGTGATTTTCTCCTTATATATTTATATTGTTCTTGTATAGCTCCAAAATCCCTCTTTTGCAGAGAAAGACAATGTTAACAGTTCCCAATATCATCAGTACATCATCTAAGCACAAGTTTTCATTATTAATACATTTATAGTTAAAATCTAAGTCTACAGACATTGGTTTCAATTATTATTTAAAGATATAGTCATTAGTTTCATAAAAGGCATAGCATATCTGGTGGCATATAGAAAGCTGAATTTCAGATGAAGGATGTAATACTTAGAGGGAAAGGAGTGAGGTATGAGATTAAACTAACTTAGCAACTTTGGAGAACTCTAACCAATAGACTGGTAATTTATGGAAGAATGTATAGATTCAACCTCCTATCTGTATTTAGATAGTTACCCTTTGTATAGATAGTAAAAGTTATGGGGTTGAAAGCGGGATAGAGGGAATAAGAATGAAGAAAATAAAAAAAAGATAACAAGGAAGAAAAGAGAAAAAAGAGAGAAGGAAAAAGAAAGTAATAAAGAAATAAGAAAAAAATGGGGGAAAGGTGGGGTATACGTAATTCCTCTATATTATATTATTTTGGTGATTTGGTTGTTCATGCACAGTTCTTGGTTTCACATATGTTGAGGTTGTGAAAGAGAGAGAAGAAAAAAAAAGAGAAAACAAAAGTCTCTCAGAACTCTGTTTTCCTTTCTTCCAGTAGGAGGCATTGTCTTTTCCTAGCTTGAGCCTCTGTGTTCAGGGTGGTGGATGTAGCCAGTGTGAATGGACATATGCTTCCACCAGTATCCTCCCTACTCTAGTCTCTGAGGTGGAAACAAGGTGCCTGTAGAGTTGTTGTTTTGCTTTGATAGCTACATCCCCCCAAATCTTGTGGGAAATATTTTGAGAAATCGCAGCTCAGGGTGGGGAAGTTGGAAACCGGGTACCTGGATCAGCCACAGAACCATGCTGGTAGCCACGCCCTCTTTGATTGGATTTAAGTGTTGATGGGCTTCCTCTGGACTAGCAGGGTCGAGCTTCCTCTTGTGCTCTGGCTGGGTGCCGGGCGTCCTTCTCTGGTCACTACAAGGTTTTTAACCTATAATCAACAAAATGATATCCCATCAAAAAACTGAGGATTTCACCCAGTGCTTTAACTCTTGGCTCCTTTGCCTCATTGAAACCTCGGTACTTGCACTGAGGGCCTTGCTCAGCTCCTGCCTCTGTTTTGGTGGATGCTGGTATCACTTTCCATAAACAGGACACCTGCCATTTGCACAGACTCTGTACGTGACTGCTTAAGCATGCTTTCTGGTTATTACATTTACACTTAGTTATGTAAACTAGATTTGGGGGATTGACCTATGAATATATTTTGAAGGACATGAATACACAACGATGTGTTGTGTGTTCTCTTTCACACCTGATGATATGTGATGATCAACTAAGAGTGTCAGCATCTCTCTTCATCAGACAACAGCTGGCCATTCAAACTGTATTTTCATACTTACACTGAAAACAAGCCCCAGTGAGGCAGAGGACAGCACACTGACACAGGGGTGCCAGGCACCATGATGGGTGCCAGGCTGTACACACCCAGCTGTCCACCACCTATCCCTCTTGGGTGTGGGGAGCCCACCAGCTGCTCTGCCCCAGTCACTGTGAAGCACAGGCTGGATGTGGGCCACAGGTGCCCTGTGAGCTGCAGAGCCCCAGGACAAGGCCCTCTCTGCACATGGCCCTCACCACCACCCTCACCCTTGCCCTCCCTGCACCTTCCCATCTCCAGGGGCCACTGCCCTCTCTCTTTCCAGGATCTGATGCAGTAGCTTCCCCACATGAGTGATGATGTGCTGATGGTCTCTCTCTGCTTGACCCATTTCAGCTAGGTCCATGTGCTCCAGGGCCATGCCCAGGGCCAGCAGGGACAGGATGCCATTCTTGTTGACTATCTTTATTTTTCCCCTGTGGACAGCAGATTTTCCACATCTCCTTTAAAGGAAATATGGTGATCATGAAAAGGTCCTCAACACTCATGGAACTTTAGTTAAGGGCAGGCCTCATGAACTCTACTTCCCACTTGATGTGCACACTGGCAGAGGTTCTGTCCTCAAGCCTCAGGCTGTCCCACACCATGTCTCTGCTGGCCTCAGGCCACACTGCACAGGGTGGGCTTCCTGACTGCTGCTCTCCACACTGGCCCTGCAGCTGGCAGACCAACACTGTTGGGCCTTAATGGTCATGCTCCCAGGCTCCACTAGCATGGTGTATGGGGACTGCAGGGGCCACACCTATAAAGCTCTGCCTGAGGTAAGGCCTACCCAGTACATCCCCTGGAATGCAAGTGGAGATGACCCACCTCCACACTCTGGCACCCTGTGTGCCTGCAGAGTGAGCATCATGAGTGCTTCCAGGTTGAGTCCTTGGTGCCTACTCCAGCTCCCAGATCAGAGTTAACACAGACCAAAGCTTTACCCAGTCCCAGAGCTGTGTCCACCTCTTTAGATGCTCACTATGACCACCTCAGGCCCCAGCACCAGGGTGGCTGAATGCAGTCTGTGCTGCTCTGAGCAGCTCCTGAGGCTGACACTTCACAAGGATAGAGCTGTGCTGCAGCAGGTTCTAGAGATCAGGGTGCAAACACCCAGGTACTGCTCCTGACCAGGGCCATGAGGCTGCAGCACCACATGGCAGGAGGCAGGAGGCAAAGAGAGGCAGATAGGGCTGGACCCCTCAGTGGTGCTGGGGTCCCACTGGGGCTCAGGGTGACAGGAAGGCTCTATCAGCCCTGGGAAAATGCAGGTGACCAGGACCAGGGTGTCAGTTGTCCTCCCCATTCTGGGACCATGTGGACATGTGAAGAGTGATAGGGCAGCAGTACTGAGGGCATGTGGCTGTGCCTCCAGGAGGATTCCAAGGCACTTGATTCACACAGAGAATCCCTGCTTCCCCCACATCTTTGTGCACAAGAGGAGGACAGGAGGCCTGGATCACAGATGACAGATTAAGTAGACCAAGCCCATGGGGACACTGGTGTGTTCTTCTCCCAGGCCCCTCACAGGAAGTAGATACATGTGGCCCCCTGTGGACTCAGCCCATGATAACTGAAAGAGAGGACACAGCCTGGGTTTCTCCCTACCCACACTTGTGCCTTGTTCCCACCACAGATGGTAGCAGCATGTGGTCCTGAGGGCTCTGTGCCAACTGGTTGCTCCTGAGCTGAAGGAGGCCCTCACAGGGAGGCACAGACTTCCCCCTGCAGGGAGCCTCTGAGGCCCTCAGCTGGATGCCTCCCTGGAGAGCAAGTGGCAGCAGAGGGGAGAAGACACACAGCACATTTCCAATGCAGGATGGTTCTGAGGGCCTCGAGAGTGTGTGCACCTGGGAGCTAGAAGAGGGTCAGGGCAGCAGTCATAACCAGGGTGAGAGCAAAAGATCAGATAACCAATCACTCTTGCCACACAAGAGCTGTTGGACACAGTGAACCAGTACTCATGCTTCTGTGTGTGATTTTACATCTGCAGCAGTGAGTTAGCTTAGAACAGACACTTCCATCATATGACTATGTGTTTATATTAAATAAACTAAGATAGTGGGCTGTAAAATAAAATTAGAAGAAATTCTCCCTTCCTGAATGCTCCTCTGTCCACTATGCTGCTCATGACGACCCTCCCATCTGCTCTCAGAGCTGCTCTACCTGGGCCTCCACCCAGGGCTGATATATAGCAGGAGGACATGCAAATAGGGCCTCCCTCTGCTCATGAAAACCAGCCCATCTGACCCTGCAGCTCTGCACAGGAGCCCATCCCTGGACTCCCAGCTCAGCCCACTCAGTGATCAAGACTGAACACAGCTACTCACCATGGAGAGTGTGCTCAGCTGTGTTTTCCTGGTGGCTGTTTTCAAAGGTAATGAATGGAGAACCAGAGATCCTGAGTGTGTGAGTGGACAGGAGTCAGAGGAAGAGTGGATGAGTGCCAGTGTCCTGACCAGGCTGCCTCTGTGTTTGCAGGTGTCCAGTGTGAGGTGCAGCTGGTGGAGTCTGGGGGAGGCCTGGTGCAGCTTGGGGGTTCCCTGCGACTCTCCTGTGCAGCCTCTGGATTCACCTTCAGTGACTACTACATGCATTGGGTCCACCAGGCTCCAGGGAAGGGGCTGGAGTGGATCTCACCCATTAGTACTAGTGGAAGTAATACTTTGTATGCTGACTCATTGAAGGGCCAATTGACCATCTCCAGAGACAACTCCAAGAACACGCTGTACCTGCAAATGAGCAGTCTGAGAGTCGAGGACACAGCCACCTATTATTGTGCTAGAGACACAGTGAGGGAACCTCAGTCTGAGCCCAGACACAAACCTCCTGCAGCGTGCCCAGGGCCTGCAGGGGGTGCTCAGCACACAGGGAGCTCAGGGTCATCCAGGAGCAGGTGCAGAATGGGTTTGAGGGCTGATTTCCTGAATCTGAGAGCCTCTCCCTGTGCCTGCTTTCCAGGGGAGCTCTGTGGCCTTGTGCTCTAGGCTTATTTTTGATTTGTTTGAAGATCATTATTTTGTTTTTGTGATGTAGTTTTTCTTTTAAAATAGTGTATCTTACATATATTGATTGCGATACATTTTGACATTATTACATTCATTAGTTGAATATAAAAGCTCTTGGTCTGTCCCAGTACCATCTCTGTCCTTCTTCTCTTACTCCTCAGTTACTTTACCTCACTGAGTTTTATTCCATGTTTTTATACTGTTTTAATTAAATTAATACTATGTGTATGCATATCTACATGAGAAACTCACCATGGAACAAGCTACATGTGCAGGACTCACACATGTGCAGAAGTGGCCATTCACATCTGCTCAGTTCGCTCCTGGATTCTCCCTTTTCCTGTCCCTCCTCCCTCACTATTAGTGACCTCTTTCTTGTCCGCTGATTTTTGTCCCAACCTTCAGAGTCTGACACTGTCACCTCTGCAAATTCTTCCAATGTCTCACACAAGAGGGTTTGGAGCACCTCGGATTTAAACTAAAGCTGATACTCAGCTTTTTCCAACATGGCTCTTTGAAAGAAGTGATAGGAAGGGGATCTTCAGAGAGTCCTGGACCTATATCAGTAGGTGCATGTGAGAGGGGACAGGGCTGGGGTTCTGTGACCTTCCCAAATGACAGCTGTGGCATGTCAGGGCAACAGCATAGCAAGTGACATTGTGGGCTCCATGATGAAGGTCAAAGAGGAAATTTAAATGTCCAAAAGAGAATCATGGCACTAAAAGTAGATGACAATATTGTTTTCCTAAGGTCCCTGCTATAGAGATCACACATACAGTTCCTGCTACAATCCCCAATGTGTGCCTTTCCAGACTGGAGGTCACATGTGCAGTCCATATCCTCAGGGTCTCATGGTGAGAAGGGCTGGGCTGGGCTCTGCGTGCCACACCACTCTCAGGATATCTCACCACAGACCAGAACTCAGTTACTCATGGCCATGGAGGGCAATTCACAGGGTATTGTTTACAGAGACCTGAGTCTGGGCACAGGTAGCCCCTCGGCCACATGAACTTGATGGGACCATTTACAGAGAGACCTGCCATGACACCAGTAGCCTACTGGGTCCAGGTGAGCTTGTTCCTTCTGAGAAGCTTTGGCTGTGCAGATGGACTGAGCCACCAGGAAGGTCCTCTCTCCAACATGGTGGGGACACTGCAGTGAAGGAGAAAGACAGAGACAGAGAACAAGGTCTGCCCCTCCTGAGGAGCTGGGAAGGCTCCTGCAGGACACTGAGCCCACATCCCTGAGCTGAGGGTCTCTCACCAGAGGCCTCTGCTTCCCTCTGGAGAAGGCCCTGGCTCCTCACTGCTCTCCACCAAGGGCAGAATCCACAGGACCAGCTGCTCCTGCAGGACCTCGTCTGTCCACAGGAAAAGGCAAGAACCAGGCCTGAGGGCTCTGCCAACAGTGCTAGGAGTGAACCCAGGTGAGCAGGGTCTACACCCCACTGAATCACAGTGTGTGCAGCTTGTTGAGCCCCAACCCTCCCAGGGACATCCTGGTCACTACACAGTCCAAATCAGGGTCCATGGAGAAATGTGAATCTCAGTCATGTGTCACCCAAAGTCTTCCAGCACCTGAAGAGCTTTGGGTCTAAGGGAATCTGCTCTGAATGACATAGTTTGCAACATTCATATGTTCCATCAAACTCTGTAACTCCGAAGCTGAACATGAGCTTATGGTGACTGCACATGTATTAGAATCATTATTCTGTAACTTAGGGTAAGATATAGGTGTGTATAGACTGCACTTCTGTGATCTGTTCTCTCTCTCTGTCTCTCTCTCTCTCTCTCTCTCTCTCTCTCTCTCTCTCTCTCTCTCTCTCTCTCACACACACACACACACACACACACACACATACACACTGCCATTAGTCCTATGTCCTCTGGTGCTGAGAGCCATAGCCACGTAGGAATGATGCATGGCATTTTTGGTTGAAAGTTGACCCCAGCAAGTCATTGAGATGACAATGATTATGTTAAGATGCACACTCAATTGGAGGTTAGACCTCTGCTGTCTGCCTAGGCCTGCTACTTTGGAGCTCTTGCAGGACTCCAGGAGAGTTCCCATTGGTTGGGGAAGTGTGGTAGGAGGGAATTCTGGAGGAGGGATTTCCTGTTGGTGGAGCATGTCCCTGAAGAAGGCCACATGCGTGGAATTTCACGGGAGTTTTGGAAATAAAGTTTGTTCCTGCTTGAGTGGCTCGTGATTTTGTGCCCAGCCAGACTGCGGCATTTGGTTGCCTGTACGGGGAACGCCTGAAGCTAGGAGGTAAGTGAAATTGCTCGTCCCTGAGGGAAGGCGAGAGAATTGGTGACCATTTCAAAAAACAATGTGTTCTTGTTTTGATTTATTTTGTTTTTGTTTCAAGCTGCCTAACCCTAAAACTTTCTCAGGCAAACTGGATAAAATGGTTGGCTCAAGGTTAGAAGTTTTTCGGCCCTGAGGAAGAGAAAATTGATACAATGATTTTTTTATTCCGTTTTTGTTTCATTCTGTTTCGGTTTTGTTTTGTGTTATCTTGTTGGATTGTGTTATCTTTATAGTAGATTAGAAATTAGTAAAAAACAAACTGAATGAGTGTTAAGTAAATTGTTAGAGGTCCAGACTATGGTAGAAAACATGTTAGATCAAGCAAAAGAGAAAGTCTCTCCTGATAGTCAGATAGAGGAAGAAAATTTAAAGGAAAAAAGCTTAGAGGAGAAACAGCTATTGGGGGGAAGCTACAACAGGAGGCTGTGACTAACTCTGTTCTATTACCAGAGGGTGTAATTCAACCAAGAGGTCCACCTGTGGAGACAGCTGAGTGGCCCTCAACCCCTGTAGTTGATAGATGGGATCCTGAGACAGGACCTCAAAGATTAGCATGCCCTGAACTTGAGCAGGCAGGAGGGTAGTGAATTCACCATGCTTTAGAATTCAAAACAGTGAAGCAGTTAAAGGAGGCTGTAACAACCTATGGTCCCTAAGCACCCTTCACCGTAAGCATGGTCGAATCCATTACCAGCTTGGACATGACGCTAGCAGATTGGGATAGCATGTGTAAATCTGTGCTAAATGGAGGACAATATTTGTTATGGAAGGTTGCCAATGAGGAATTTTGCACGAACACAGCTAGGCAAAATGCAGAAGCCGGTTACCCTCAAAGAAATCTAGATATGTTGTTAGGAAAAGGACCTTATGAGGGTCAACGGCAACAAATTGAATATGATCCTGCTATATATGCACAAATTGCTGCAGATGCAGTTAGAGCATGGAAGACTTTACAAGGACATGGAGATTTACAAGGTCAATTATCTAAGGTAATACAGAGAGCTAATGAAACTTACACTGAATTTGTAGATAGGCTTATTCAAAAAGATGCCAGAGTTTTTGGGGATACAGAACAAGCAATGCCATTAATAAAACAACTGGCTTATGACCACGCAAATCGTTGCTGTAGAGAGGTTATTAGACCATGGAAACATGAAGATTTAAACACATATATTGAATTATGTAGAGACATTAATGAACAAGGGCAAGTCTTGGTAGCTGCAGTACAACAGGCTTTAGATGCCAGACCAAAAACATGCTACAATTGTGAACAAACAGGACATTTTAAAAGGAATTGCGCCATATGAAAAGGGTTTAACAAAACTAGGTATCAAAGGAATAGAATACCAGGTATTTGCCCACAATGCCATAGAGGGAGACATTGGGCTAATGAATGCCATTCTCAAACCACCATAGAGAGTACTCTGTTATCAAAACACAGACAAGAATCAGGTGTTTACCCATGATATCGTGGAGAAAGGCATCAGGCTCCATTGCCAAAAAACGGACTGGGGGGCCCAATGCCCCGGGGCCCACAACCACAAATAGACGGGGCAATAGAGGAACCCAGCAACACCATCAGGGTAGTGCCCAGGACACATTATACATAAAATCCCTCATCAGATAAACCAGAGGGAGTGAAGGGTTGGACATCTGCGCCTCCGCCAGAGCAGCACTAACTCCAGAGATGGGGGTTCAAATCATTCCCACAGGAGTAAAAGGACCTCTTCCCCAAGGAACAGTAGGCTTATTATTGGGACACAGTTCTTATACACTAAAAGGACTTATGATAAGTTCTGGGGTAATTGATCCTGATTATGTAGGTGAAATAAAAATTATAGCAAGTTCTCCAAGAGGTATATCAGTAATTTCACCAGGAGATAGAATAGCACAGTTATTAATAATACCCAGCCTGCATGATAAAATTTCCAGTCGTACTATAGAAAGAGGTTCCAGGGAATTAGGCTCCACAGGTGTAGATTGGGCTATGCTGTCTTTAAATCTAGATTCTCGCCCAATGCTAAAACTAAATATTCAAGGACATGAATTTAATGGACTTCTGGACACAGGTGCTGACCTTAGCATCATATCTCGTCAAGAATGGCCAAAACATTGGCCATTATAACAAGCCACTGAAATGCTTCGAGGCCTAGGAGTGGCGACTAATCCCCATTGAAGTGCAATGGTATTAGATTGGAAGGATCCTGAAGGATGTGAAGGAAATATACAGCCATATGTATTGGATCATCTTCCTATAAATTTATGGGGATGAGATGTCCTAGATCAATTAAGTTTGACATTAACAAATAACATCAATCCTAATGCGCCCACTACTAGGGCTAGACAAGGTTTTAGGAAAGAAAAAAGATTAGGAAAACAAGAACAATGTATAGCAGCACCAATTCAAATAGACCAAGGAATAAATAGACATGGATTGGGTTTTCAGAAGGGGCCACTGAGACAATAAAAATTACTTGGAAATCAAAAAGACCAATATGGGTTCCTCAGTGGCCCCTGACTAAAGAAAAGGTACAAGTAGCCCATGACCGGGTCAAACAACGATTAGCGGAGGGACATATACAACCTTCCGTATCTCCCCATAATACTCCCATTTTTGTCATCAAAAAGAAATCTGGTAAACGGAGATTATTGCAAGATTTAAGAGCTATTAATAATGAGATGGTTATTACGGGACCTGCACAATCAGGGATTCCTCAATTGTCTGCTTTGCCAAAAACCTGGTATGTTTTAGCTATAGATATTAATGATTGTTGTTTTTTTTTTTTCCAATTCCAATTCATCCTGAGGATAGTCCACATTTTGCATTTACTATCCCTGCACTGAATCATGAAGGTCCTGATCAGAGATATGAATGGAAATTACTCCCTCAATGGATGGTTAACAGCCCAACTATGTGTCAAATTTATGTTAACAAAGCAATCCAGCCACTTAGAAATCAAAATCCTGAACTACAAATATTTCACTATATGGATAATGTATTACTAGCACATAAAGATAAAAACACATTGTTAGAATGTTATGCCACACTTACAAATTTATTAAAAAATATAATCTAGAGATAGCAATAGATAAATTACAATTAAATTTTCCAATTAATTATTTAGGAGTTCTATTATCCTCAACCATGGTCTGTCCACCAAAAATTCAAATACGAGTAGATCAACTCAAATCACTTAACAATTTTCAAAAGTTATTGGGAGACATAAATTGGATAAGGCCTATCTAGGCATACTAAAAGGACCCTTGGGACCTTTATTTGATATCCTAAAAGGTCCATCAGATCCAAATTCACCCCACATGTTAACGCCTGAAGCAAGAAAGGCATTAAAAGTCATCAAAACATACATGGAAAATATGCATTTGGATAGAATTGATATAAGTTTGCCCTTATTATTTATTGTACTACCAACAAAAAATATTCCTACAGGATTATTTTGGCAAGAAGGTCCATTATTATGGATACATTTATCTTATTCTCCTAACACTATTCTTACTAGGTATCCTGAGGCTGTAGGACAATTAATACTCAAAGGAATAAAAGCAGCAAAGGAAGTGTTTGGAATTTCTCCCAATAAAATTATTACTCATTACTCTGGATCAAATTGATGAGTTAGCTAATGAGTTAAATACTTGGGCAATAATCATGTGCAAATCTAATGTTTCATTTGATAACCACTTACCATCTAATCCTTTGTTGTCTTTTTGGTCTTTGCATCCTGTAGTTTTTCCAAAAATGACAAGAAAAACACCTATCATGAATGCTCCAAATATATTCACTGATGGGCCAAATAATGGTACAGCAGCAGTAGTTACTCCTGATCAAACTTTTACATTTTTAGTACCCAAACAATCAGCTCAAAAGGTAGAGCTTAAAGCTGTATTACAAGCTTTTGTGATGTTTTAAGATTCTGTATTTAATATATTTTCTGATAGTCAGTATATAGTTAATGCTATAGTATCCCTTGAAGATGATGGTAGGATTTCCCCTTCCTCTACTGTTTTCTCTTTGCTTTCCACTATACAAAGTCTAATCTGGGACAGAAAAGATCCATTCTTTATAGGACATATCAGGGCACATTCAGGATTGCCTGGAGCCCTTAGTTTGGGCAATGATTTAGCAGATAAAACTACACATGACATACATATTTTTTCTACACTAGAAGAAGCTACAAATTTTCATAAAAGGTTCCATGTCAATGCTAATACTTTACAAAAGTGCTTTAAAATAACTAAGTAACAAGCCAGACATATAATAAAACAATGTAAAAATTGTGTGACCTTTTTACCACAAGTTAATCTTGGAGTCAATCCTAGAGGATTGATACCTAACCATATTTGTCAGATGGATGTCACACACTTGCCAGAATTTGGAAAATTAAAATATTTGCATGTTACAGTTGATACTTCTTCCGGATTTTTGATGGGCTCCCTTCATGCCGGAGAAAAAAACTAAAGATATTATAGCGCATTGCTTACAAAATTTTGCCACTGTGGGCATTCCAAAACAGTTAAAAATAGATAATGGTCCTGGTTATACTTCTACCTCTTTTAAACAATTTTGCTCATCATTTGGCATTACTCACATAACAGGAATTCCATACAATCCACAAGGACAAGGCATAGTTGAAAGAGCTCATCAAACTATTAAAATGTACTTATTAAAGCAAAAAGAGGGAATTGGCAAAGGGTATATATCCCCCAAAGATAAACTTAAAATAACCCTTTATACTCTAAACTTTTTAAATTTGGATTCATCAGGGCTTAGTGCTGTGGAAAGGCATATGTATCCAAAAAATGTACATCAGCCTAAGGTACTTTGGAAGGATATTCTAACAGGACAATGGAAAGGTCCCGACCCAGTGATTGTCTGGAGTCGGGGTTCTGTTTGTGTGTTTCCACAGAGAGAACAGCAGCCGATTTGAATTCCAGAGAGACTAACCAAAGCAATTTCTATAGACCAAAAAGAAGATGATTTGACTCAAATCCATAACAGCTGATATCCAGAGCTCCAGCTTGGCTATTCTTACATCTGCGACAGTGATTAACCAGGATGCTTTTTTCAATATCTATTTTATTATTGCCTTTTCCCACATCATAAAGTTCTATTTTATTTTTTGACCTCATACAGACCTGGGTTAATGTTTTTCTGATTAGTTTTATTTTTTGACTGTGGAGTTTTTAAACATTGCAATGGAGATTTCACCTGGGTAAAGCTACAAGGCTTACTATTGTCTTATGTGTTGTACATTATGTGTGCACACTTGTGTTTTGTGTTGTATGCCTGTGTGTGCCTATGTCCATATATCATATATGAGGAGCGCTCATGAAAAAAATGGATCCGATTTTTTTTTTATTCACGTGATTTTAATGGTTTAATTTAAATTGGGTAAACAGCTGTTGAGGATTGTTTTAATATGTGTACAAATAAGGAGGTTAACAGATCTGTTTATTTACTTTCACCTTTCCTCTTCATTATATTTAATAATTCTGTTCAGGATAATGTAAATTGTTCAGAAAATTGTTTTCTTAGTACCTGTTGGAACGTTACATATTTTTTTTAGCCATCATTGCAAGAATTCCTATCTTCATCCCAGTGCCGGTGAAGACAAAGATAAAACCAAACTACAGCTTCTTCGATAGTTATCACAACAAACTGTATAAACTGATGCATCAATGAATAATAACTCAACAAGTAATGCTCAATCAAGGAGTCAATTTACTTTGGGAGAAAATGGACATATTGATAGATTCCTCCGCTTTGAACTGCTTGCAGAACTTGCCTGGACTATGTATCACTTGTATGCATTGTGAACTATCTGTTGGTGCAGCGAATTGTGGTAGTGCTGGAGTATCTTTGCTGATGGTGTCACCGGTGATACAATTTTTCCAAAGGAGCTATCAGTTGGCTTGGTGTCGTGGCATTTCTGTATCCTCCTCCCTTCTGCTAGTGATGGTATAAAATTTGGGGGCCAACAGAGGTGAGGCAAAGAACCTCACCTCTCCCCCCACTGGTGCATAAGCCTATCCACAAGTATGGCTGTATGCTGGACCAGTAGTAAGTGACGGGTATGATCCAATTGCAGTGGTACCAACCTAAAACAGGAGGCTGATGCCTAGAGGTCAGCTCATCTGATGACGGGTAAGGACCATATGTTGTATTGGACAACCTAACAGGCACAGTCCCTAAGCCATATTGCTTGTTGTTTGATTAAACAGAAGGGGGGAGATCCTGAGAGCCATAACCAAGTAGGAATGTCGCATGGCATTTTTGGTTGAAAGGTGACCCCAGCAAGTCATTGAGATGACAATGATTATGTTAAGATGCACACTCAATTGGAGATTAGACCCCTGCTGTCTGCCTAGGCCTGCTACTTTGGAGCTCTTGCGGGACTTCAGGAAAGTTCCCATTGGTTGGGGAAGTGCGGTAGGAGGGAATTCCAGAGGAGGGATTTTCTGTTAGTCGAGCGTGTCCCAGGAGAACGCCACGTGCATGGCATTTCGCGGGAGTTTTGGAAATAAAGTTTGTTCCTGCTTGAGTGGCTCATGATTTTGTGCCCAGCCAGACTGCAGCACTCTGGGAGGTGAGCTTGGTCACCAGTTCCCAAAGCCCTCTGTCATGTGTGGATACATCCTGCACCCTGGAAAGTCCCACCATATGGTCCATCTGGAATGAGGGCTCCTTGGGCCTGGTGACATGCACCCCAGGCAGGGGATGGACCTTCCTGAGGGCACAGCCAGCTGCCTCCCCCAGAGAAAGTTGTCTGCCCTCCCTCCACGTCCTTGATACAAGCCTCACCACAGGAAGATTCACAATGAGGCCCCAGGTTAAACCACAGACCTGCTCACTCACATTCAGGGTCTTCTCCATCTGAAAGGGGTTTTCTAGGATGGTAACCTGCTCTGGGGAACGTGCAGACATCCTGGTTCTTCTTCCTTTTACTGGAGGGTCCCAGATGTGAGGTCTCAGGGACTCAGAAAAGAAGACTTGGGGCAGCTACATCTCAGTTCATAACTCACTCTGGTTCTTTGACCCCAGTGTCTTCTCCCTGGTGCAGTTGCCAGAGTGGTGACCTGGGTAGCGAAGCCCGTAACCTGCAATGTCTCAGAATATTCTGTCACCAGTGGTTACCCCTGGAGGTGCATCCATCAGCCTCATGTGGTGGGGCTGCAGTAAATGGGGCTCACTGATAGTAATGGAGGCACAATTTATAACCCCTCCCTGAAGAGTTGAGTCACCATGTCCAGAGACCATGGAAGAACCAGTTCTACATTTGAGATCTGTGACCAACAAGGATGTGGCTGTGTATGACTGTTCAGGACCCACAGTGAGGGGCCTTCAGGATGACCTCAGACACAAGGCTCCCTGCATGGTAGCTAAAAACAAACAGGGACATTAGGAGCAGCAGGGAGCTCAGACCAGGAAGCTCAGCTCAGGACAAGCAGGTGCACTGAGGAACCTGAAGGGACCAAGATGCAGGTGCAGAGAGGAAGCTGGGAGTGAGGGGCTTCCTGTAGGCCTGTGTGGTTTCCTCTCCTTCTGTACCTTATAGAACCTCAAAGACCCTGCAATGCACCTGCTGTAGAGGACCTGGGGAATGTCCAAGCTCCTGGCATGGAGCAGACTCTTTGTTAAATTTTCCTGCATTTATAAGTACATGTTTTCTTCATCTCATTCTCATGAATTTCTCTGAGAGGCAAACACACCTTGTACACAACTGAAAGTAGACTGCAGTCTGCACAACTCAAGGGCCTTTGGAGAATGGAAGCATCAGAGTCATTGCCCTCATCTGAAGGTCAGTCTGCTGTGTTGTCTTTAAGAGGTGCAGCTGCATGCAGGACTCTGTGTCTCTGATTAAGAATGAGGGCTTCATGCCTCACCTTGTGGTCTGAGGACTTCCAAACCTTCTGCTGCACCACCAACAGTCCTGGTCCCCTGTCTTCACCCCACCAGCATGGACAGCCCCTCTGCCTGGAGAGAGCAGGGAGGGGAGCCTGACTGGACTCAGGGCAGAGTCCAGGATCCTCAGGCCCAGGAGGCTTTGCTCAGGGGAGGGGTGGGCAACAGCATCATTCTCCTCAGCTCTCCTCTGCTGAATGTGTGGAGTTTCCTCTTTGAATTTGTTCAGGTAACTCCCAGGGACATGGTCACTGACTGAGTCTTGGTCACTGTGTGGAAACTTCTGGGGACCTGCTCCCTGTCCTGGTGCACCTGATACTCACTGTGCCCCTCTGGTGCTTTCCTGTGCTGCATTTCTGTTGGCTTCTGTCTCTCAGTTTCCATCTCCAGCTTCTGCTAACTTCCTGATCCTGGGGCCTGGGGATATTTTCATTGCAGATCCCAACATCCTAATCAAATGACTTTATGACTTTGTGATTCCAGGTGGACTGCAGGGCCCTGTGCAAGGTGGACCCTGTTCTACCTGTGACCACACCCCAGGGCTGTCAATTCAGATTTTAAAAACAGCTGCACATCCTGGGGAGGCAGGTGCAGAGGTCCAGGTGCCTGAGCATGGCCTGTTGGTCTGCTCAGGACACGTGGTGCCCCCATCACCCCACACTCTCCCTCCTGGGAGGAGAGCCCTCCTGATCCCTCCTGCTGGCTCTGCTGGGTCTGCAGGGTGAGCGTGCTGCCCACAGCCACCCTCTGGGTGAAGACAGACAACTGCTCCTGGGTCAGCCATGTCCATGTGCCTCTTTTCTCAGCCCCTCCCTCTCCTGACCTTGCTCACCACCACAGCCACTGTCCAGCTCTGCTCCTCTGAGGCCAGATTCTTACATTGACAGGAGACTGAGACCAGGAAGAGGCTGTCCTTCAGGCCTGGCCTTTTCTCCTAGCACTGTAACCTAAATTGGGCTCCTCAGCTGTGCACCCCTGTGGCAAATGCCTGAGGCCATCAACACATGAAGAGGAGCTTTCCTTTGGCTCCTGACTTCCAGTGCTCTAGTCCATGAAGAGAGGAGTCCACGGCATTCACACCTTTCCTGGGTGTGCCAGGGGCAATGCAGAGAGCCCACTGTGGGGACAGCCACTCACCTAGTTTGAAGGGCTCCAAAGAGAAAGAAGAAGTTGTGGGGTCTAAAAATCCCTTTGCAGGGCCTGTCCACAGTGACTGACATAAATTCCATGTGTCCTAATGTATCCACTACTTCCCTACAGTCCAAGTGGCTGATGAACAACTTTACCACATGGAATTTTGAAAGACAATACGCACACTAATCATTCTATGCCTGGACACAAAGCTCTCACATCCATCTCATAATGCAGACACATTCAGTCCTCATCCTTGAGTCCCTAAAGGCACAAATACTTCAGCTTAGCTCAGAAGCCCAGTGAAAAGACTCCAAAAATTTCAGGGAAACCGTACTGTGTGCCTTAAAACCAAAGAGAGCTTCTATGCACTCAAGTTTTATGGGAGGGCTATTGGCAGCCCCACCACACAGCCCAGCTGGACATACCCCCTGGCCCCATGCTCAGTGAGCCTAGCCTGCAGCTTTCTGAGCAAGTGCTCCTCACTGCTGGCTCCTCTGCTACTAAGGTCTCCTCCACAGCCCTGGCTTCATCTCACAGCCCTATGCATCACCTGCCAGGGTTGCCAGCAGGGACTCTGACCCCTGACCCCCATCTGACCTCCCAGCCCTTCCTTTCAAGTGATCATGTAACCCTCCCTGACTCTAAAGCTCTCACAGAATGCCACCTGCAAAGCCAGCATGGTGTGGCTGAGGACAAGGTCACCCTTACCAAGGAGCAGGTCCTGGATGCCCTTGAACCAGGGCTGGGAACCTCTGGGCCCCTTGCTGGCTGAACAGGGGAAACCATGCACTGGGCAGTCCTGGGTCAGGAGCCCAGAGCTCTCTCCCACAGGCCCTGCCCTGGAGGGTCTTTCAGATCTTCATCTCTGCCTCTGAGCTGGGGAAGCTGGGCCTTGTTGATTCCTGGGGTCCTGAAACCACCCTCCATCCTCTGGGTGCAAAGCCCTGGGCTGCTCCCAGTGGAGCTGTGGCCTCACCCTCCTGGCCACAGCTCCTGGGCAGCACCACAAGTGTGCTGCTCTCCTGGCCAAAGTGCAAAGCACCAGCTCTGCCTGCACTGCCCCTCTCTGCCCCTCCCTGTCCTGCACATGGCCTGACATCAGTCAGGGGGTCACATGCCAGGGCCTCACCTGTGCCCTTGACATTGTCCAGCCCACAGTCTGCTTTAGCCTGAGTGAGCCCAGCTCCCACCAAGTGTGGGATCATCCACAAAACAGTGCCCTGAGGTTGTCACCAGGTATGTCTGCCTGCGAGTTGGAGGAAGGTCTGTGGGGCACTGATGTCCAAGGTGAGAGCAACAGCACAAATACTCCTCTAACTCTTGCCAGATACTTGCTCTTGGACACAGTGACCACATCTCATGCTGCTGTGTGTGATTTTACATTTGTACCATGGGGTTAACACTGTCCTGGATCATGATTTTGTGCATGTATGAAAGAAATTAATGGTTGATAAATGCCAAGCAGAAAAATAGGCAAAAGTAATCATGTTCCCTTAATGCTACTATGTACAGCATTCTAACCAATGACACTCTCATCTGCCCTCAGTGCTGCTCTACCTGGGCCTCCACTCAGAGCTGTTATATAGCAGGAGCAAATGCAAATAGAGCCTCCTTCTGCTCATGAAAACCAGCCCACCTGACCCTGCAGCTCTGCACAGGAGCCCAGCCCTGGACTCCCAGCTCAGCCCACTCAGTGACCAGGACTGAACACAGCTGCTCACCATGGAGAGTGTGCTCAGCTGGGTTTTCCTGGTGGCTGTTTTCAAAGGTAATGAATGGAGAACCAGAGACACTCAGTGTGTGAGTGGACAGGAGTGAGAGAAAGAGTGGATGAGTGACAGTGTCCTGACCATGCTGCCTCTGTGTTTCCAAGTGTCCAGTGTGAGGTGCAGCTGGTGGAGTCTGGGGGAGGCCTGGTGCAGCCTGGGGGTTCCCTGAGACTCTCCTGTGCAGCCTCTGGATTCACCTTCAGTGTCTACTGGGCTTTCCAGGCTCCAGGGAAGGGGCTGGAGTGGGTCTCATACATTAGTAGGGGTAGTGGTACCATAAACTATGCCATCCCCTTTTAGGGTCGACTCATCATCTCCGGAGAAAATGCCAAGAACATGCTGTGCCGGCAAATGAGCAGTCTGAGATCTGAGGACATGGCCACCTATTTCTGTGCCACAGACAGTGTGGGGACCTTAGTGTGAGCCCAGACACACACCTCCCTGCAGGGAGCACAGCGCCAGCAGGGGGCGCGCAGCACACAGGGAGCTCAGTTCAGCCCAGGAGCAGGTGCAGAGAGAAGCTGAGGGCTGGTTTCCTGTTAGATATTGAGGCATTTTCTGTATCCCCCTGGGTCCAAGGCATGATCTTGACATATCATACATTTGATTCAAATGAGGTACGTAATCTTATTTTTCCACATGTACAGTTTGCAGGATCACATTGGTTATACAGCCACGTTTATACATAGGGCCATACTAGTGTCTATTGTATTCTGCTGCCCTTCCTATCCCCCCCTCCCCTCCCCTCCCCTCGCCTCCCATCACCTCTTTCTTTTTTTTTTTTCTTGTTTGTTTAGCAAAGGATAATTCTTTTATTTTTGCCTGGGAGGGATATGGAGTGGGTTGCTTTTTAATAATGATGTATTTTTTTGTTGTTGTTGATTTTTTTGTTTTTAATTTTTATTTATTTATTTTTTTAGTCATACATGACAGTAGAATGCATTTTGATATATAATACATGCATGGAATGTACATACATCAATCATATTGTCTATTCTATTCTGCTGCCCTTCCTATCCTCCGACTCCTCCTCTCCTTCCCATCCTTTCTTTCTATCCAATCTAATGCCATCACCTCTTTCTACCCAATCTAATATGACACATTTCTTTTTCTTTTTCTTCCCCCTCACACCATCTTATATGTAATTTTGCATAACAATGATTGTCTCCTACCATCTTCTGTGCGATTCCCCTTTTCTCTCCCATTCCCATGCACTTCTTGTCCCTATTTAATGGTAATCTTCTTTTCATTCTCTTCCTCCCTGCACTGTTTTGAGTCACCCCCTTTATATCAAAGAAGGCATTCTGCATTTGTTTTTTAGGGATTGGCTAGCTTCACTTAGCATAATCTGCTCTAATGCCATCCATTTCCCTCTAGGCAAGTAATACTTTTTAATTCAGTTTGTATGTTTCTCTGATGTCTTTGACAGAACTGTTCCTTGATTTTTCAGGGTGTCTGAAACACCAGGGCCATTCAGAGCCCCATGTCACAGGCCCCAGGTAAAACACTTGCAGAGGGAGGTTCAGATGGTTTCCTGCTATGCCACTGGGGCTTCCCCTCCATTCAGAGATTCTCTGTGGATTCTTTCCAGACTTAGGACGCAGGGCCTCTGCTCGAAATTCTACAATCAATAGTCACCACTGCAAGGGAGCAGAGATTCACCAGGCACAAACACAGGGTGAGGCCACACTTGCTCCTGTGAGTGATCTCAAAGTAGGCCACATGGCTCCTTAGCCCTCTCCAGAACTGGAGATAGAACATTCTGAGACACATATTCAGTCACCACGTAGACTTGCTCCTCAGGACTCAGAGTCAGACAAAAACACAGTGGGCTCAGGACACAGATGATTCTAGGCAGTCATGCCACCAAGGGCCACTGAGGGAGGAGGGCCTGATCCCTTATCATTTGCCTGATGTCAACTGTTCATCAGAAAATCTGCTGTCCTCAGGTCACAGAGACTCAGGACAGCTCCACAGTCCAGCACAGGGCAGCGTGGCCCTCATCACAAGTGTGCACAGGAAGAGCTCATGGAGCCTGATCCCTCCAGAGAGAAGAGCCCTTTAGCAGCCAGAGGAGGAGAAGAAGGTCCCCAGGGCTGTAGGGGCTCTGTGTTAGGACCTTCCTTCAAAACCAGGAGGGACATTTTCATGACAGTCCACTGTGATATCCAGGCTGGGGACCTTCTACAGATACAGAGAAATGGAGGGTCACATTGAGTCCCCAACAGTGATGCCCAGGAGAGCTGGGTGGGTGCAGCAGGACGCAGCTGTCCTGGGGAGCAGGGGAGAGAGCTGAGCCCCCACAGTGTCAGGGATCTGCAGAGAAAGTTCCACCTGGATGTTTAAGGTTAACCAGCACCAGAGGAAGAGGCCCCCAGGGGCTTTCTCAGCACTGTGACCAGATGTGGGGCCAGAGGGGATGGGGAAGTCCCCAGTCATAATGTCTAGGTGAAGATGGCTGTATAAAATGAATTAAAATAATTAGTGAATGTGGCATTGGCTGTCCTCAAATATTTGGTACAATTCTCCTGTGAAGCATCTGCCCTTGACCTTGTCTCTCCTGGGTTTTGACTCATGTGCTGTAACTGTCACTGCTATTCTGAGGCTGCTTACTGCTCCTAGGCTCAGCTGGGAAAGGTGCACAGTTCTGGAAATTCATGCATCTGCTTCTGCATGTCCCACTGTGGTCAGGGATTATGTCCAGGAGTCCTCATGATTATTGTATTTCTAAATCCTCAGAAATATCTCATTTGAGCAGGTGTTATAACTTTGCATTCTGCTCCCACTACCGTGTCACCTAATGCAAATAATTCTTTCCTAAATGGAGGCTGAAGAGTCCCATAGGCTCCTTGTTCTTTCCACCTGAGGAGTGCATTCACAGCACCTTGGTCAGGTGTTCTTGGAGCAGCTGGGCCTCACAGTTCTGGGGGCTACATGGTGCTGGGGCCACTCTGGCAGACTGGACAGCTGAGGGGCTGTTGGCAGAGCAGCAGAGGTGCAGTGTACATCTGTTCCCAAGGGTTGCCTGGGGTGGCCTTTCACCAGGCCCAGGTCAGCAGTTCAGCAGGCCCCATGAGTGCAGAGGTGGCTGTCAGTTTAGAGGACAGCACAGGGCAGGCAGCACCTGGGGACAAGGACGAGATGCTCTCAGCACCCAGGGCTGGCTTTGCACCTCCACAGAGATTCTGTGCAGTGGTTGCTCAGGGCCTGCTCAGCTGCCTTGGGGACCTTGTTAGGGGTTACAGGTTCCTGCAATGCCACCTGGGGTCCTGGGAAAGGTGTGTGGCCCTTAGAGCTGGTCCTGCTCTCAGCAGCCCTGCCACTCAGGGAGGGCCCAAGGCTCTTCCCTCCTTTGTACAAGTGTGGACTTATGCCAGCTGTGTCCTGTGTCTGCAGGTGGATGCACAGTTCCTCCCTGACCAGCACAAATCTGGGTAGGGAGGCTGCAGGGAGCATCCAGCCAGCTGCTTCCCAGGACCCTGGATGCCATCCCTGCATGGCTCTGTGCAGAGGAGCCTGGTGTGGCGCCCAGGCTGTCTCTGCTCTGTCTCCAGCACTACTGGGGACTGTTTCTCAGAAGTTCCCAAACTGTGCTGAGGGCTGTGGGGATCCCTGGCTCCAGTAGCACAAGTGCCCCCTTTCAGGGGTGAAGGATGATTGACAGGTCCTTGTGTGGCAGGGGCAGAGGCAGCCCATGCACAAGGGGCCCCACTGAGTGTGGCTTCAACAGAGGTCCTGCCTGTCACCCATGTGCTCTGTGTGGTGGGGGCAGGATGAGCCCTCCCTCCCTCCACAGTGCTCTGTCCTGCACCAGTGGCCATAGACTGACCCAGGCCTATGGGCAGGGAGAAGAGCAGGGGCCTCTGCAGCTCCCTCATCCACTAAGGCAGCCTCCAGGGACCTGGCCGTGTAAACTAAAGTGCAAATTTCACATGTGCTAAGTGTGTGGACGTTTTAGATAATTTTTCAATGTCTCAGACAGCAAATTTTCACATATAACTCAAGAATCCAATGCATGAAATTAAAATTTGATAAGCAAGAACTTGCAACCCTCCAGAGTGAGGAAGTCTTGCAGAATCCTTGTTTTCCTAGCAAGCACTGAGTGCTCAAGTCATGACCTTTGAATGATTTCTGTGCTCCTGAAAAGAGCTGTGACCTACACTTCTGCACTTTTTTCATTTTCTGTTTACTTTACTCACTTCCTAGGAAAGTTTCTACAGTTATGATTCCAGAAATAGCAGAGGTGACAGTGAAATTAAAAGAATTATGACAATTGAAATGTGTTATTTGAATTCCATGGTCCTCAATTTCCAAACAATTTCTTCATGTCTTATGTTCCTACAGTTGAAATCCTAAAGGCCCACTAACTTACAAAATAATTTTTCAAACATTAATTTAAAATCAGTAAACATATGATTAATTACATTTCCAGCAGGATGTGATTTAGGAATCTCACAAACATACAGAGCATTTCTGGGTCACTTTGCACAGCAACACACACTCACACCCACAAACTCAACTGCAAGCCCACACTCTCACCTTAGTTTACCCAGAGGAGCAGATGACAAAACTCGTTAAGGGAGAGGTCAAGAGCTCGCTGCATGAATGTGACACCTTTGGTTTTCCCTGTGTCCCCAGCTCCGTAGCTCTGCTCCTCTGAAATCCTGTCAGGAACCTGGAGCTAAAGTGAGACCCAGGACTGCAGGGCGACCTCGCTGACCTCAAGCTGCCCACACTGTGAAGGTCAGGAGCAGCTCTATGGAGACCATGCACAGGTACAAAAAGACATCTCCTCATTCCCTGGAAGGTTCCAGAATCCCTGTGTGTGCCCAGAGGCAAGGGGCCTGTGCACTTCTCAGGAAGCAGAGCTGCAGCCAATGCAGACACATGGGAATGGAAACCTCTGCACTGTCTCTACCTCAGGCCTCATCAGAGCTGCAAGGAGGAACACACGGCACGGGGATTGTACATAGAGGGAATTTAAATATGGGAGACACACACCTCCCACCTCGTGAGGTCAGGGGTGGGTCAGGTCCAGCACCCCAGGAGCTGGCCCAGGAGATGTGGCTGCTGTGGCTGTTGCTGGCTCTATTCTGCAGTGAGCTTCCAGGAGGAACACCTGCTGTCTTTCCCTCAGGCCTGGCCTTCCCTGGAGGACACGTCCACAATCTCTGTCCACAGTCACTCCTTGTTCCTGGGTAATTCTTCTCTCATCCAACACATCAACATGGTCCTCCCTGTGACGTCTTCCAATCCTCTGTACCCTGCATCTGTGTGGACACAGGAGGTGCATTCTGCACGCTCCACATGAGACCACATGCTTTGCAGACACTGTGCTGGTGATGGACAGAAACAGCCTGGACACGCCTCACCCCTCCCTGCACATGAGCCTCTCACACCATTGGTTATTTCCCTGGGATCTTTATGTCAATATGAAATGAGGAGATTAAATTCCCTGGAACCTGGCCAGGTGGAAGGATTACCAGGACCAGGAATTTGCTGTCATGGTTCACATATGAGGTGGCCCACAAGCTCATGTGTGAGACAAATGTGAAAGGACTAGATTACCAGAGCTCAAACCTAAAGTAGATTAATCCACTAACATGGATTGACTTGCATCAACTCTAGGCAGGAGGAATGTGGCTGGAATACTTGGATAACTGGGGTGTGATTTTGAGGGACACTCTGAGACCCTGTGGATGGAGCTCGCCTGCTTCCTGGTGGCCATGTCCTGAGCTGCTTTCCTCCTCCACGCCCTTCTGCCATGGTGTTCTCCCTCCCTGGCCAGAGCTAAGGACTTGCCACCATGCACTCCAACCTCCTAAGTCAAGACCCAAGGAAGTTTGTCCTCCTCTGTGTTCACTGTGAATTTTGGTCAAGTGACAAAATAATGTCAAAATTCTGATATGATTTTAGGAGGTTTTTTTAATGGACATACCATAGTTCCAGTAACTTTTTCTGATTTTCACAAACACTTTTTGCTGAATGGTGAAAGCAAACTGAAGCCCTAGCACAGATGGCAGAGTTGAGGTGGGGAAGACTGTCACAGGGAGGGCTCCATGATCCCCAGGTCAGAGAGCGGGATCATCTGAAGGTGTCTCCTGTTTGTTATGCCTAGAAGAACAGCTTTCTAATCAGATGATTTGCTAGAACTTGGAAAATTCACCCAGTGGCTCACCTGGATTTGCAGATAGTGAAAACATGGAGACCAGCAGGTCTTACCTGAGCCACCCCAGGACCAGGAGGTGGGTGCTGCAGGCTCAGTGTTTGCAGGGAGTTCATGGTCAACACCACAGGGAACAAGGAGAGGAGCCACATGTCTTATTAGTGTGCTGTGCTCACTCAGTTAGGCAGGAGGTCAATTCCTGAACCTCATCAGGAGGTCAGCAACTACACCTGCCCTCTCAGTGACCCCACCTCACTAACGACAGTGTCCACTGTTCTCTCCAAATGCTGGGCTGTGGGCAAGGCAGGTCTCACTGCAGGGATGCTGCACAGGGAAGGGGACTGGGCCTCCTCCCTCACCCAGCCTGCCCTGCATGCCATCCTGTCTGCTGTCAGCCTGGCTCTGCTGCTCTGGGGCACTCAGGGGCTCTCAGCCTCAGGCTGCAGCTGAGAGCTGCCTCTGCCCCCAGGACTCTCCCCTGGCCCAGCACCTCCATCCTGTCCTCTCCTGGTGGAGACTAGAGGGCAGGACAGGTGAGGGGAGGAGCTCAGGGCAGATTCCCACCCACTGCTGTCCACAGGCATTGGCTGGACAGTCAGGAGGACAAGCAGGGCACAGGGTGGGGGAGGGCAGTGGGCACACAGCAGGAAGCCCCTGCCCTCCTGAGACCCTGCTCCCTCCTCTCCTGCTCAGTCTGCAGCCCCCAAATCTCACAGAGATGACAGAGAAGAACTCGTCCTGAGAACAAAGGGGGCTCTTCTCCTGGATGTGGGAAACCCCATCCTCAGCCCTGGGCTCTGTTCAGTCATCACTGAGGGCTTCTCCTTCAGGGCTGGGAGGTGAACCTGGGCCTCTTGCATGCTGGGCACGTTCCTGCCACTCTGAGACCCTCCCAGGAGCAGGGAGGAAGGGCTTGGAGGAGGCAGGGCTGGGCTCAGGAGGGTGGGCTCCCCCTCTGACAGCCTTCCAGCTCCCCTGAAACCACCTGCTCTCCTCTCACAGGTAAAGCTCCACCTGGGTTCAAGACAGGGACACATCTCAGGAGCACAGAGGACCTGAGCAGCCTGACCTCAGCCTCTCCAGATATCAGAAGAGCCTCACCCACATGCAAATCCCTCCTCCTGCTCTGGGTTCAAATGCCCTCTGGGCTGTGGGAGCTCCCAGCTCTCTGCTCAGACAGGGCTGAGGTCTCTGGGAAGGCAGGTGTGGTCTAGAAGATGAGGCTGCTGGGTCTTGTCCTGTGCCTGGTCACAGCTCCCCAAGGTGAGTGTCCCCAGTGTCAGACCTGGGTCCATGAGGAGTTTGTGACTGCAGGTGACTGACAGGGTGTGACTGTTCTTGTCCCCAGGTGTCCTGTGCCAGGTGCAGCTACAGGAGTCGGGACCTGGCCTGGTGGAGCCCTTGCAGACCCTGTCCCTCACCTGTGCTGTGTCTGGATTCTCCATCACAACCAGTGGTTACTGCTGGGGGTAGATCCATCAGGCCCCAGGGAAGGGGCTGGAGTGGATAGGATGCATTTGTTATGATGGTAGCACTAACTACAGCCCATCCCTCAAGAGCCTAGTGTCCATCTCCAGAGACACATCCACGAACCAGTTCATCCTGCAGCTGAGCTCTCTGACCACCCAGGACACAGCCACCTATTACTGTGCCAGAGCAACAGTGAGGGGACCTCAGTGTGAGCCCAGACACAAATTCATGCAGGGCACCCAGGGCCAGCAGGGGGCGCTCAGCACACAGGAGCTCAGGTCAGCCCAGGAGCAGGTGCAGAGGGAGGTGGGGTCCCTTCAACTCAGTCACCTACTCTCTCTCCAGGCAGCTCCTTCTGGGGTACGACCATCCATAGTCTTCTGGATATGACCGTGTTTCAGGACACCACAAACTTTATAGTTTTTCCATCAAGTTTTCCATAAGGAAGAAAGGCTCAAATATAAGTTTTCTGATGAAGACTTTGGTTACCATAGTGTCTGCAACCTGCTGCCATTTATGCAAATCTGTGACATTTCATTTCCTCTCTACATCACATGGATCTCCAGGGCCTCCCTTCCAATACCTGACTATTCCACTATTATATTATATTCTCCCCATTATTTTATCATTATTCATTTTATTTCTATTTGTCCTTTTTTATTTGTAACTTTTGCATTCTTTTTGACAAAATGATAGAAGCATGAAATATAAGTTGTCTAATTCAGGCCCCAATATGTCCCCTCCTCTTGTCACCTCCCCTCAACTCTACTGATCTTTCTGCAATTTAAGGATAGATTTTTTTTTTTTTTTTTAGTGTTTACTGGATATACTGATGGTGGTCATCACTTACCTGTACTAATGTGTAAATAAGAAAGACTGTTAAGATTCATTCCACTGCTCTTCCCTTATGCTCTCCCTCCTCCCCTTCCCAAAATGAAAAACAAAAAGTGCTGGGGACGTGGTTCTGGACTCTGGATTAGTCCCCAGTAAAAAGTCTAACAAGAGCAGAACTCACACACTTTGGTTTTATGTCAATAAACTGGGTTCTCAGAGTAGAGCAAGTGCTTCCTACAGAGGTACATTTGGGACCTCACTGGGTGGTGTTATCTTGCTTTTCAATCTACCACCCATTTTCTTCCTGTAACATAAATATGATCCTCTCCATTGTCTCAGCTCTCCATCACACCCACAATTATCATCTGTTAATTCCCTGATTATTTCTGCTACTTGGAATTGAAACCTGGAGCACTTTACAATGAGCTGCATCCCAAGGTCCTCACAAGGGACTTTGCTTTTGAAACATGGTCTTTCTGAGAAGCCCACTTGGCCTCAAATCTGCAATCCTCCTATGTCAAATCCTGAGGAGCTGTGATCAGAGGGGGGCCTGGTCATGCCTGGAAAACAATTACATTATTAATAACTGCAAGGTTTTTAACCTATAATCAACACAATGATATCCCACCTGAAAACTGAGGATTTCACCTGATGCTTTAAGTCTTGTCTCCTTTGCCTCATTGACATCTTGGTACTTGCTCTGAGGGCCTTGCTCAGGTCCTGCCTCTGCCTTGGTGGAAGCTGGCATCACTTTGCATGAACAGGACACCTGCCATTTGCACAGACTCTGTATTTGACTGCTTAAGCATGCTTTCTGGTTATTAAATTTACACTTAGTTGTGTAAGTTAGATTTTGGGGATCCACATATGAATATGTTTTGAAGGACATGAATATGCAATGATGTGTTGTGTGTTCTTCTCTTTCACACCTGATGGTGTTTGATGATCAACTAAGAGCGTCTGCATCTCTCTCCATCAGACCCACAGCTGGCCATTCCAGCTGTATTTTCACACTTACACTGAAACCTAGCTCTAGTGAGGCAGAGGACAGCACCCTGACACAGGGGTGCCAGGTGCCATGATGGGTCCCAGGCTGTGCACACCCAGCTGTCCATCACCTGTCCCTCCTGGGTGTGGGGAGCCCACCAGCTGCACTGCCCCAGTCACTGTGAAGCACAGCCTGGCTGTGGGCAACAGCTGCCCTGTGACCTGCAGAGCCCCAGGACAAGGCCCACCCTCACCCTCGCTCTCCCTGCACCTTCCCATCTCCAGGGGCCACTGTCCTCTCTCTTTCCAGGACCCAATGTAGTAGCCTCCCACCTGAGGGATGGTGTGGTGATGGTCTCCCTCTGCCTGACCCATTTCAGCTAGGTCCACGTGCTCCAGGGCCATGTCCAGGGCCAGCAGGGACAGGATGCCATTCTTGTTGGCTAAATCTCGTTCATCCTTTATAGATAGCACTTGGAATTTGTTCAGGTAACCCCCAGGGACATGGTCACTGACTGATTCTTGGTGGCTGAGTGGAAACTGCTCGGGCCCTGCTCCCTGTCCTGGTGCACCTGATACTCACTGGGCCCCTCTGGTGCTTCCCTGTGCTGCATTTCTGTTGGCTTCTGTCTCTCAGTTTTCACCTCCAGCTTCTGATAACTTCCTCATCCTGGGGCATGGGGACATTTTTCTTGCAGATTTCAGCCTAAATATCAAATTATTTTATAATCTTCGGAGGCACCAGGTGGACCCCGTGGTCCTGTGCAAGCTGGAACTTGTTCTACCTGTGGCCACATCCCAGGGCTGTCATTTCAGTTTTTGAATACCAGGTGCACATGTTGGGGAGGCAGGAGCAGAGGTCCAGGTGCCTGAGCATGGCCTGTTGGTCAGCTCAGGACATGTGGTGCCCCCATCAACCAACACTCTCCCTCCTGGGAGGAGAGCCCTCCTGATCCCTCCTGCTGGCTCTGCTGGGTCTGCAGGGTGAGCGTGCTGCCCACAGCCACCATCTGGGTGAGGACAGACAACTGCTCCTGTGTCAGCCATGGCCATGTGCCTCTTGTCTCAGCCCCTCCCTCTCCTGACCTTGCTCACCACCACAGCCACTGTCCAGCTCTGCCCCTGTGAGGCCAGCTTCTTACATTGACAGGAGACTGAGGCCAGGAAGAGGCTGTCCTTCAGGCCTGGCCTTTTCTCCTAGCACTGTAACCTAAATTGGGTTCCTCAGCTGTGCACCCCTGTGGCAAGTGCCTGAGGCCACCAACACATGAAGAGGAGCTTTCCTTTGGCTCCTGACTTCCAGTGCTCTATTCCATGAAGAGAGGACTCCACTGCATTCACACCTTTCCTGGGTGTGCCAGGGGCAATGCAGAGAGCCCACTGTGGGGACAGCCACTCACCTAGTTTGAAGGACTCCAAAGGGAGGGAAGCAGAGATGGGGTCTGACAGTCCCCTTGCAGAGCCTGTCCACAGTGATTTTCAGATATTCTATGAGTCCCCATGTCCTAAGAACTCCCCATGCCCTCCAAGCCCAAGGGGCTGCAGAACATCCTTAGCACATGGAATTTTGAGAGGACAGTTATGCACACTAATCATTCTATCCCTGGACACAAAGCTCTCATGCCCATCTCATTAAGCAGGACGCATTCAGTCCTCATTTTTGAGTCCCTAAAGGCACAAATACTTCATCTTAGCTTAGAAGTCCAGTCCACAGACTCCAAAAGGTTCAGGAACACCCTACTGTGTGCCTTAAAATGAATGTGGACTGCCATACTCCCAAGTTTTATGGGAGGGTTCTTGGCATCCCCACCAAACAGCCCAAATGGACATGCCCCCTGGCCTCATGCTTAGTGAGCCTGGTCTGCCGCCTCCTGGGAAAGTGCTGCTCACTGCTGGCTCCTCTGCTCCTGGGGTCTCCTCAGCAGCCCTGGCTCCATCTCACAGCCCCATGCATCACCTGCCAGGGCTGCCACCAGGGACTCTGACCCCTGACCCCCATCTGACCTCCCAGCCCTTCCTTTCAAGTATTCATGTAACCCTCCCTGACCCTGGAGCTCTCACAGTCTGCCCCCTGCAAAGCCAGCATGGTGTGGCTGAGGACAAGGTCACCCTCAGCAGGGAGCAGGTCCTGGCCTCCCTTGAACCAGGGCTGGGAACCTCTGAGCCCCTTGCTGGCTGAACAGGGGAAACCATGCACTGGGCAGTCCTGGGTCAGGAGCCCAGAGCTCTCTCCCACAGGCCCTGCCCTGGAGGGTCTTTCAGATCTTCATCTCTGCCTCTGAGCTGGGGAAGCTGGGCCTTGTTGATCCCTGGGATCCTGAAACACCCTCCATCCTCTGGGTGCAAAGCCCTGGGCTGCTCTCAGTGGAGCTGCTGGCCTCCCCCTCCTGGCCACAGCTCCTGGGCAGCACCACAAGTGTGCTGCTCTCCTGGCCAAAGTGCAAAGCACCAGCTCTGCCTGCACTGCCCCTCTCTGCCCCTCCCTGTCCTGCACATGGCCTGACATCAGTCAGGGGGTCACACGCCAGGGCCTCACCTGTGCCCTTGAGATAGTCCAGCCCACAGTCTGCTCCAGCCTGAGTGAGCCCAGCTCCCACTGAGTGTTGGGTCGTTTACAAAAGAGGTTCTAAGCATGGTACCCAGTGTGTGTACCTGGGAGCTGGAGGAGACACAGGGCAGCAGTCATGTTCATGGTGAGAGCAAAGCCCAAATACATAACTTGCTCTTGCCAAATATGATCCGTTGTAAACCTTGAACCTCCACACCTGCTTCTGTGTGATTATAGAATTGCATCATAGATTTAACTCTGATCCCTCTGTTATGGTTATGTGCATGTGTATAACAAGTTAATGGACGATAAATGCAAAACAGAAAAAATAAGCAAAAGGAATTTTACTTTTCTGAGTGCTATTGGTACACTTATGTGGCCTCCACCCAGAGCCGCTATATAGCAGAAGGATGTGCAAATAGGGCCTCCCTCTGCTTATGAAAACCAGCCCACCTGACCCTGCAGCTCTGCACAGCAGCCCAGCCCTGGACTCCCAGCTCAGCCCACTCAGTGATCAGGACTGAACACAGCTGCTCACCATGGAGAGTGTGCTCAGCTGGGTTTTCCTGGTGGCTGTTTTCAAAGGTAATGAATGGAGAACCAGAGATCCTGAGTGTGTGAGTGGACAGGAGTCAGAGGGAGAGTGGATGAGTGCCAGTGTCCTGACCAGGCTGCCTCTGTGTTTGCAGGTGTCCAGTGTGAGGTGCAGCTGGTGGAGTCTGGGGGAGGCCTGGTGCAGCCTGGGGGTTCCCTGCGACTCTCCTGTGCAGCCTCTGGATTCACCTTCAGGGATTACTACATGCACTGGTTCTGCCAGGCCCCTGGGAAGGGGCTGGAGTGGCATTGTTACCAAAATGGACCTGTAGATCAATGGTACAGAATAGAGGACATAGAGACTAACCCTCCCTCATAATTATAGTTATCTAATATTAGACAATGGCACAAAAACATACATTGGAGAAAAGACATTGTTTTCAACAAATGGTGCTGGGAAAACTGGAAAACACTATGCAACAAAATGAAATTAAACCTCTATCTCCCATTATTCACAAAACTCCACTCAAAGTGTATCAAGGACCTAGGAATTAACCCAGAGACAGTGCATCTAACAAAATAAAAAGTAGGCCCAAATCTCCCAAATTTCCATCATGTCTGTTTAGGCCTCAACTTCCTTAATAAGATTCTTATAGTGCAAGAATTAAAATCAAGAATCAATAAATAGGGGCTAGGTGTGTGGCTCAAGCGGTAGCGCACTTGCCTGGCATGCACGCGGCGCTGGTTCGATCCTCAATACAACATACAAATAAAGATGTTGTGTCCACCGAAAGCTAAAAATAAATATTAAAAAATTCTCTCTCTCTCTCTCTCTCTCTCTCTCTCTCTCTCTCTCTCTCTCTCTCTCTCTCTCTCTCTCTCTCTCTCTCTCTCTCTCTCTCTCTCTCTCCCTCCCTCTTTTAAAAAAAAAACAATCAATAAATGGGGTGGATTCAAACTAAAAATCTCCTTCCTACCAAAAGAAACAATCAGTGTGGTGAATAGTGAGCCTACATTTTGGGAGCAAATTTTTACCACACACACACAGATAGAGCACTAATCTGAAGGATATATGAAGAACCCAAAAATCTAAACACCAAAGAAACAAATAACCCAATCAATAAAGAGGCTCAGGAACTGAACAGACATTTCTCAGGAGAGGATATACAATGAATCAACAAACATGGAAAAATGTTCCACATCTCTAGCTAGTAGAGAAATGCAAATCAAAACTACTCTAAGATTTCATCTCACTCCAGTCAGAATGGCTGTTATCAAGAATACAAACAACAATAAGTGTTGGAGAGCATGTGTGGAAAAAGCACACTCATACATTGCTGGTGGGACTGCAAATTGGTGCAGCCAATATGGAAAGCAGTATGGAGATTCCTTGGAAATCTAGGAATAGAACCACCATTTAACAGATATCCCTCTCCTCAGACTATATCTAAAGGATTTTAAAATGACATACTACAGAGACACAGCCACATCATTGTTTATAGCAGCACAATTCACAATAGCTAAATGGTGGAATCAACCTAGATACCCTTCAGTAGATAAATGGAAAAAGAAAATTATATATATATATATATATATATATATATATATATATATATATATATACACACGCACACACACATACATATATATACATACATACATATACACAATGGAATATTATTTAGCATTAAAAAGAATAAAATCATAGCATTTGCAAGTAAATGGATGGAATTGGAGAATACAATGTTACATGAAGTTAGTCTATACCAAAATATCAAAAGCTGAATGTTTTCTATGATATAATGATGCTGATTCATAATTGCATTGGGGGGAGTGGAGCATGGGAAGGACTGTAGATAGGACAAATGGGTGGGAGGGGAAGTGAGGGGTATGGGGGTAGAAAAGACAGTGAAATGAGATAGATATCATTATCCTAAGTACATGTATAAAGACATGAATGGTGTGACTATACTTTGGGTACAACCAGAGATATGAAAAACTTGTGTTCTCTATCTGTAATATAAATTGTCATGCATTTCACTGTCATATATAGCAAATTAGAAGGAAACCAAATAAATAAAAGGTTTTCAACTGTCAAATCCGTGAATTTAATTCACATAACTAAAGTCCAAATATTATACACATAGAAGTAGGCATACACAGGGTGCAATGGCACACACCTGAACTCCCAGTGGCTCGGGAGGCTGAGGCAGGAGGATTGTAAATTCAAAGCCAGCCTCAGAGAAGGCAAGGCAATAAGAAACTCAGTAAGTTCCTACCTATAAATAACATAAAAATCAGTGGGGGATGTGACTTAGTGCTCGGGAACCCCTGAAACCCACCCCTAGAAATAAAGCAGACCTAAGCAATCACATACAGACTGTGTGCAAGTGAGGGATCATGTTTAGGGAAAGAGATCCCAGCATCCAACTGGGCTCTGGAAGGAGCTGAGTGAGGCCCCCAGAGCAAGTGCTGAGGTTTCAGTGAAGCACAGGAGACAGAAACTAATCCACTGGGAAAGTAAACAATTGGGAAAACTCTGTTTATCAGTTGCAATATCATGTTTGTTCACTTATGAAAAGGTATTGTACACAATATGATTATTAATTAGATATATAATGATATTAGAGACATAAGGCAAAGGAAAATTACTGTATTTGTATTTGGTATGAAGAAACATAATTATTTGAGAAGATTATGACAGAGAAATTTTACATAGAAAATTCAGGCAGAAAGAAATGACTTTTATAACATTTTGTTTATGCATTTTTTATTTTTAATATGCCAAATAATTATATGTAATTTATCTGATCAAATAAAACATTAAAAATATAGAAGTCTTGTTGACATAAAGTGGACATAAATAAATGGCGGTGGAATGAGATGGATGTCATTATCCTAAGTACATGTATAAAGACATGAATGGTGTGACTGAGAATAAAACCAACCGTACAATATATCAATGAAAAAAAAAAAAAAAAAAGCTTTGTCATTTTAAAGATCAATAAAAAATCTTTGGTGAGACTAATCAAGAAAAAACACAGGCAAGAGGAAAAAAGTGGGTGTGGTAATCTAACTCAAAGCAAGCACCCACAGCAGGCACAGGAAAGGGGCGAGAATCTACTTCACAGCCAGCAACCCCACAGCTGCAGGAGGGAGAGAGGCAGGAAATGGTGCTGCTGGCCTTCATGTGCAGGAAGAGGTGGCCACAGATGTGCAGGTGCACCTTCTACTGACAGGCAAAGGTTATATCCTTCCCTGAGTCCATGGCAACCGCCTCCTTATGAGGCAATGCCCAAGTCAGCAAGGGACTATGACAGTTCGGAAATGTCCAGGCCACCAGGCAGGCCCAAGCCATGGTCTCCCAGAAACTCGTTCCAGGAGGCAGAGATCCTTTTGAAGATCAATAATTTGGCCCACAAAAGCATTGTGACCAGGTGTGGCTCTGTGCTCTGAGAGCCTGGGGAAGTCACCAACCGGGGAGGATAAGAGATGAGAAGTGGGGTAAGGGAGTACAAACCTTCCCAGTCAACATGGCCCCCACCCCACAGCACCTTGCCACTGGGTATCCACAGGCATTGGGTGTCCAGAAGGAGGTAAAGAAGGGCCTGGAGAGAGAGAGAGAGAGAGAGAGAGAGAGAGAGAGAGAGAGAGAGAGAGAGAGAGAGAGAGAATTTTTAAAAATATTTTATTTTTTAGTTTTGGTGGACACAATATCTTTTTATTTTTATTTTTATGTGGTGCTGAGGATCGAACCCAGCACCCCGAGCATGCCAGGCAAGCATATTACCTCTTGAGCCACATCCCTAGCCCCCTGGTGGGACCATTTGCAGAGCAAATGCTGGAATCACTCTGTCTTGAACTTAATTGCCCTCAAGACTGGAAAGACCTAGACAGAGCAGCTCTTGAGCCCATGACATTTTTGAAGTGGAAGGCATTCTTCTGTGATGATGTGAACAGCAGAGGGATCCTAACCACACCACAAATGTTAACCTCCCAGCTGAATGCTTGCAGGGAGAGGGAATCTACAGTTCCCCTGGGGTACAGGCCACAGGCCCACCAAAGTATTTCAATCAGGTGTGGCTCTGTGCTCTGAGAGCCTGGGGACATTACCAGCTGGGGCAGGTACTGTCTCTATACAGGGCTTAAGGCAGAGAGTCATGGAGGACTTTCAAGTTTATTGAGAGAGTAAACAAGGTGTAGAAGGGAAGGTGTCTCATGAAGGACCTAGGGCAGCACTAGCCAAGGAGTTGATCTGGGATGGACTAAAGAAGGAACACAGAGCAGGAGTGGCACCAGCACATAATGGCACACTGGATGACTTGATTTTGGTCACCCAGGATACAGGGACACAAGCAGCTCAAGCCTCTCTGCTGGCCTCAGCCATGGCAGTTACATGAAAGCAGGACTAAGGAGGCTTGCAGACAGCTAGTCAGCGATTGCAAGAAATGTGCACCTTTCTCCCCATTGGCCCTTTACAACCTGCTGGAGTGAATCCCTGAGGGTTAACATATAGTGCATTATGGCAAATGGATGTCTCTCATTATGCACCTGTGAAAATTTGAAATACATTTGTACAATCATTGATATCTATTCAGGCTGTGTAATGGCCACAGTCCCCAGAGGAGAAATTAAAAAAAGGGGACATCATGAACATACTTCAATGTTTTGGAATCACAAACGTTCCTATTTCTATTAGAGCTGACAATGGGCCAGCCTGTACTAGCAAGGCATTTCAGGCAGTTTGCAGTGATTGGCATATACAGCACTTAACTGGGATCCCCTACAACCCTTAGGCTCAAGGCATCATAGAAAGAACACACAAGGAATTAAAGACCATGCTACCAAACAGAGGGAGAAGCTATACCAAGTCACCTCATGATGCCTTGAAAAGAACCTTACTTGCTTCAAATTTTCTTTCAATGTCAAAATGTTCTACAGACACAGCAGCCTATAAACATGGGGCCCTCTTACGGGGCCCTCCCTCTACCTATGGTCTCATGGAAGGATCCAATAACAAGTGCATGTAATGGTCTGGGGTCTCTCCGAACCACGGGTGGAGGGTTTACATATGTTAACAGGAGCCTCACCCCAGCTGGTGCCTGCCAAAAAGTCAAGCCCTGCACACCCAGAACTACCAACCAAGGAGATGAAGAAACTAACGCTGGAGGAAAGTCCTCATAGGCAAAGATCTCAACAACACAAACAGACCTCATGTAAAGTAACTGGGGTGATCTTAAAGGTCTTGTTGACCAAGCCACTAGATTTGCCCTTTGCCTTATGGCAACCACATCCATGGGCCTATGATGGTGGTCCTACTGTGTGCAATGCTTACTGCTAAGAGTGAAGCCTCCCATCAGGTAAATTGGGCCCTGCTCACTAGACCACCCTTTCTGGCTATTGCTAATTTGGACAGGCTTAACCCAATTAGGAGAGGGAGTGAGGAGAGAATGAAGGAGGGGTACAGGACCTGTGAGCAGGGAGAAGGAGGGAGGGGTACAGGGACCTGTGAACAGGGACAGGAAGGGAGAGGTACAGGTGCCTGTGAGCAGGGAGAGGGAAGGAAGGGTACAAGGGGGTGTGAGCAGGGAGAGGGAGGGAGGCATACAGGGGCTTGAGCTGAGAGAATGAAGGAGGGGTACAGGGCCTGTGACAGGGAGAGGGAGGGAGGGGTACAGGGGGGTGTGAGTAGGGAGAGGAATGGAGAGTTACAGGTGGGCTGTGAGCAGGGAGGGGAGTGAGGGGTACAGGGACCTGTAAGCCGGGACAGGGAGGGAGGGGTACAGGGGGTTCTGAGCAGGGAGAGGGAGGGAGAGGTACAGGTGGCTGTGAGTAGGGATAGGGAAGGAAGGTTAAAGGGGGGTGTGAGCAGGGAGAGGGAGGGAGGGGTACAGGGGGGTGTGAGCAGGGAGAGGGAGGGAGGTGTACAGGGCCTGTGAGCAGGGAGAATAAAGGAGGGGTACAGGGGCTGTGAGCAGGGAGAGGGAGGGAGGGTTACTGGGGGGCTGTGAGCAGGGAGAGGGAAGGAGGGGTACTGGTGGCCTTGGGTCCTCAGGGGTGGGAAGATGCAGGAAGGAGCTTCCCAGGACCCTGCTGAGGATGGCCTGCCCTTCAGGATCCCAACCCCAGTTATGTGGACCAGAGCAGGAGGTGCTTTGAGCCCTGTGCAGGATCCGGAGTCACTCAGGAAAGGCTCAGGTGGAGGTTCAGGCTGCAGCCTGGGAAAGAAGTCAGCCTGTCACTCATGGAAGAGGAAAGTTCTCCTGTGGGACCCTAAGGCCAAGCATGGGCTCTTGAGGGACATGGAGTGCTGGGTGCAGGAGGAGGGAAGCTCAGGTCCCCAGGCTACCTGATTTGGTGATAGAGGAGCGCTGAGCCTCTCAGGGAGAAGTCTGTCCCCAAGCAGACCCACAATCTGAACCCCACCTTGCCCCTGTGCCTCTCCCAGAAAGCAGCCTAAGTCGAGGTGACCTGAGGCTCTGGCAGACCTATGGTGCTTTCCTGTCACAAGGCCCCTGGGCAACAACCCCATCAGGAAGGATTTGGGATAGGGGGTATTCAGCTGAGCCCCAGAGGAGGCCACTCCTAGTCAGGAGACATGAGGAAGCAGTGCCACCACTCACAGACCCAAAGAGAGGAGGGCAGGGTCTCATGCTCCCTGGTCAGAGGGAGCCAGCTGGCCCACCAGGGGGCAGGGTGTATGACCCCTGGGCCTAGGTCTGTGTCAGGGTCCAGCGAGTCACTCCAGCAGGTCTCCCACAGGGAGTATCACCTGGTGGGATCACCATAAGCATGCAGGCCATTGCGGCTCCCAAGGTGCCCCAGGGTCACCACAGCTTCTCTGGACAGCCAAGTGGGATGTGGGGCCAGCAGGCCGAGTGCAACACACCATCTCCAGCTGTCCCACAGGGAGGAAGGAGTGTCACCCAGGAGGGTGAGAACTGGACACTGTCCATGTGACTGAACCCTGCTCTGGTGGGGGAGCCCACACTATGCCAGCAGGGTGGCAACAGGACATCAGAGGAGTCACTGCAGGGGACACAGGCTCACACTGACTTGGCACAAGGCTCCTGCTCTGGGGGAGCAGACAGGGAGAGGGTAGTGACAGGGACACCTGGTTGAAGAGGCTCCCAAACCCAGGGATCCAAAGAGCTGAGCAGAGGGGAGGGGGTGAGGAGCCCCAGGGCCCAGGGAGCTGCAGAGTTGAGCAGAGGGGAGGGAGGGAGGAGCCTGGTGGACAGGACATCTGGAAGGCAGAGATGAGGGGCCAACTTTGGATGCAATTTCATGGCCCTGTTAATGTCCTGCACTTAGAAACAAAGTGTCACAGGGGCTTAAACCATTTTCACAGTCGGGTGGGATCTTCTCCCCCAGGCTTAGAGGGCAGAAGGCTGAGACCAGGGGTCACAGGGCTTAGCTACCTCCCAGGCTGCAGGGTAGGCTCCAGGCATGTCTTGTCCAGCTACAGAGGGGAACTTTACAGATGGCGGGAGTGCCAAGGTGGCCCCTCAGCACTTAGCCAGTGCAGGGGAACACTGGGGCTGATGTAGGAAATGACCACAAACCAGCAGTTGAAAACCACAGGAACTTGTCCTCTGCCAGCCCTGGAGGGCAGAGGCCAAGACCAGGGGTCCCAGGCTGAGATCCCTGCATAGGCTCCAGGGAGGCTCCTCCTGCCTCTCCAGCTCCTGGGACTCCAGGTGGCCCTGGGCTGGTGGCCCCTCTCTGCAGTCTCTGCCTCCGCCTCCAGGTGCTACTCCTCTGTGCCTGTGTCCCCTTCTCTGTCTCTAGTGAGGACACTGTGATGCATAGGGCCACCCTTACCCAGGATGGTTTCATCTTGAGATCATTACCTAATTATATCTGCAGAGACCCTAAATGCAAAAGCAGCCCTATCCCGAGGTCCCAGTGCACTTGGGGTGCTATTCAGCCCACTGGGGTTGGACATGGGGACGCATCCCAGGTGGGGAGCAGGGGTGTATGGGCAAGCCCTTGTGGGATGCCTGATAGACTTCCAAGCAGGGTGTTAGGCAGAAATCTATTCTGGGAGCTGGTGTGTGCTCATCTACAAACGGGGGAGTCATCAGCAGGTTGGAGTGTGGGAGTGTGTAAGTCATGAGTCAGATGAGATCATCCGCCCCAGGTGCAGAAGGAGGCTGCCCTGGGAATCTAGGCAGGACCTGGGAAAGGGCTAGCATTTGGCAGGTGGAGGAGGAGCATTCTGGAGGTAGGTCAGCTGGACCAATGGACGTGGAGAAGGGTGAGTGCCTGATGTCCTGTTGTGGGGTCACAGGGGCATGACAACTGGTTTGGTGTCAGGGCCCCTGGAATGTGGGAGCAAAGGGCGTGTGGGGCTCTGTGCCCCCATGGTGTATCTCAGGGAGAGCAAGGTCTTGGCTGCATGGAGGCCACTACCCTGTCTGCAGCCGGAGGAACCCTTGGTGTGGGCCTGCAAGAGAGCAGCACCTCCTGCCAAAATCCTCTCCTTGGGGAGTACCCTGGCAATCCTGCTGGCAGAAAGCGGTGGTGGCAGGAGAGGCGCATGGTCCCTGGCACCACTGTACTCATTGGAGTGGCACATGGGCAGAGGCCGCTGAAGGAGCCTACAGGAGGCTGGGGGAGTGACGCCCAGACCATCTCAGAGGGCGGAGGAAGACGCGGGGAGGGGGCTCTGGTGCCTGTGAACATTTGGGTGCCATGGCCAGGTGTGGGAGGCCAGGTCGGGTCAGCAAGTGAAGCTCGGAGATCAGCAGTCCGTTCTTTACAGGATGCCTGTGAGTAGAGCCCTGCCCAGCGCCCCCTTTGCCTGCCCAGGGATCCCCGTGCCTCCCCAGCGCCCCCTCTAGGCCTGCCGGGCCAAGACTCTGCTCCCTGTGAGCCTGCCTGGGTGAGCCCTGTGGACTCCCAATTGCAAGAGGGCGCTCTTCTGCAGTAGGAGAGGAGCAGAGTGTCCAGCTGCCCAGGGCAGCGCCTGTGCGAGGTGAGATCCCAGGAGGGCTGGGGAGCCAAATGGTCCGCCCTAAGGGGAAGTCTCAGGGATGCCTGGCGGGGCTCTGGCCGTGACCTTGGAGGCTCTCTATGGAAGCAAGGTCCTAAGGGCTGCTGCTTCTCCTACTGTAATGCAGAGTGCACAGTGCATGGGGGCAACTCCTGCAACTGCTACCTTGGCTCTGCAGGACAGAACAAGTGACATGCCACCGCCTAGGGCTCTGTTGGTTTGGTGAAACACAGAGGGAGGGATGAGGGAGGGGAGGGCAGAAGACAGTTGCCGCCCCCAGTTGGTGGACCCTTCAGCCTGAGTGCAGTGGAGTCCCAAGGAGCTGAGGGAACAGGACAGGATGAGGGCTGAGGAGCATGTGAGCCACCCCAGTATGCAAGCCCTGGGCTGCTGGGCCTCCTGCTGCTATCCAGGAAGGGCCCTGTGAACTGAGTCCCACCAAGGGCAGGCGTGGCACAGCAACCCAATTAACAGGAGCATTGCAAAGTGAGCCCTTCTGGGGGAGAGGTCTCCTGGGCAGAGAGGCCAGGGTGTGTGCTCGGGAGCCAGCCACCTGCAGATCGCACCCCACCCCAGCCTCTGAGCCGGGCCCACCTGGACAGTGGCTCAGCTTAGCAGCCCCTGCTTCCCAGGCTGTAGCTGGGGGCCTGGAAGGTGGGGGAGTGGTGGGCACACTGTGCCACCAGAAGGAAAAGGCACAGGGATTCCTGGAACCTTGCCAGGGGGTGCCTCTTCAAGTGACGGGGCACCTGCACGTTCTGTTGACCTCTCGGGTCATGCAGAGTGCCAGGTGGCAGAGGAGCCAGGAGGGGCACGGGCTTGGCTGGGTCCCTCTCTGCATCGCCATGTCTGCCTGGGTGAGGCTTCATGAGCAGAAGAGGGCTGTCCTTGAGACCACAGGATGTGTCACACATCTGGGAGCGCCCAGCCTGCACGGTCCAGCAGCCCTCACCCGATGACCAGGAGAATGGGACAGGGAACAGCGCACTCACAGCCCTGTCGTCCTCCCAGGCCATGGCGTCCCCCAGGATTGAGGCTGTCATCAGGGAGAGGTACAGGATGGGGGAGTGTCCCGTGTGGGAAGAGGAGACCAGGCAGCTGGTGTATGTGGACATCAACGCCAGGACTGTGTGCCGGTGGAACCCAACTCTGGGGAGGTGTAGACCATAGGCCTGAGGAAGTGGACCTGGAGGCTGCAGATGGTGGGCCTGAGGAAGTGGGCCTGGGGCTACACACTGTGGGCCACAGTAAGTGTGGGTCTGGGGGCTGGAGACGTTGGGCCAGAGTAAGTGGGCCTGAGGAAGTAGGTCTGGGACCAGCAGACAGTGGACCTGAAGAAGTGGGTCTGGGGGCTGCAGATGGTGGGCCAGAGGAAGTAGGTCTGGGGGCTGCAGACTGTGGGCCTGAGTAAGTGGACCTGGGGGCTGCAGATGGTGGGCCTGATGAAGTGGGCCTGGGGCTACACACTGTGGGCCACAGTAAGTGTGAGTCTGGGAGTTGGAGACTTTGGGCCAGAGTAAGTGGGCCTGAGGGATGCAGACAGTGGGCCTGAGGAAGTAGGTCTGGGACCAGCAGACAGTGGACCTGAGGAAGTGGGTCTGGGGGCTGCAGACTGTGGGCCTGAGGAAGTGGGCCTGGGGGCTGCAGATGGTGGGTCAGAGGAAGTAGGCCTGAGGGCTGCAGACGGTGGGCCTGAGGAAGTGGGTCTGGGGTCTGCAGACGGAGGGCCAGAGGAAGTAGGTCTGGGGGCTGCAGAGGGTTGGTCAGAGAAAGTGGGTCTGGGGGCTGCAGATGGAGGGCCAGAGGAAGTGGGTCTGGGGGCTGCAGACGGAGGGCCAGAGGAAGTGGGTCTGGGGGCTGCAGATGGTGGGCCAGAGGAAGTGGGTCTGGGGGCTGCAGAACATGGGCCTGAGGAAGTGTGGGTCCCCTGGAGCTCCAGTTGTTCCTGGGGAGGGAGCTGTGATACCATCATATGTGCCCGGGGCCCCGTGTCCCCTGAGGTCCTGGGGCTTCTTGGTACCTTTGTCATAGGTGTCCAGCATCACTCATGGCCTGAGGGTTGCAGGGGCCCAGCCGGGGCACCTGCTTGCTCAGCACCTGGCTGCGTGCTCTGGAGCCCCTGAAGTGTGGGCTGTCACACCCTGGGCACAGGACAGACTGTGGGGGTGGGAAGTCCCGGTGTACAGGATGGACCAAAGTTGGGCTCGCTGTCCTCCAGACAAAGTCCTGGAAACACTGACATCCTCCTGGCAGCTGTGTGGAGCCCGCGCCTGGCTCTGACCCTGGGTTGTGCCACACATGCACCTGTCCTGACTCAGGAGCCAGGGTGGGGGTGACTGTGCTTTTTCCAGGCTCATGTGTGTGCGTGGACCCACACACCTGGGTGGTATCTGTGTGTCTGCAACCCTGAGGCCTCAAGTGATGCTGGACACCTATGACAAAGGTACCAAAAAGCCCTAGGACCATAGGGGCTTGCACACCTATGTGGCTGATGACCCCTGTAGGCTCACACACCTGTGTGGCTGATGACCCCTATGGGCTCACACACCTGGGAGGTACCTGTGTGTCTGTGGGGCTTGCACACCTGTGTGGCTGATGACCCCTGTGGGCCTTCGGAGGAGCAGAAGCAGCACTCTGGGAGCATCCTCCACTCACCCTCCCCCTCCCCAAGGGCAAGTGCCACTGTCCCCCTTGCAGATCAGGGCTGGCCCAAAGTCTGTGTCTGGCCTCAGGCACCCTCCTGTGGAGCCTGCCCCAGGCCCAGCGGTCCTACCCAAGGGCTCAGGGGCACCCGCGGCTCTCACACTGGCACTGATGTGAGGAGAGGCCAGTGCTCTCCACTCCTGCAGTCCTGGTGGTCCTGCAGGCAGGCTCGGCAGCCTCCAGTCCCATCTGGAGGCCCTGTGGTGGCCGTTGTGGGGAGGGGGGCGCAGAGAGGTGGTGCACCAGGCCCAGCACGACTGGTCCTGTGCTGAGACGTGCTCTGTGCCCTGACAGTGCCTCCCAGCAGAAGCCCCATGGGTGGGGTGGCACTGTCTCCTGGAGAAGCAGCAGCTGGGCCACCCTGCTGTCCTGTATCCTCTGTCCTCCCAGGAGACCCTGGTGGCTGTGTGGCTCTGTGCAGAGAGGGCATCTACGTGGTGGCTTCTGGTACCTGCCTTGGCCTCCTGGACTGGGAGACGGGGCAGGTGGAGTGGGTGGCCTGGCTGGACCATGACAAGCCCCACAACAGGTTCAAGGATGGGAAGGTGGACCCCGCTGGGAGGTTTGAGGCAGGTGAGCTGCTGAAAGGACTGGCCCAGGACACCTGGAGAGCCTCTCGTCATGGCGGGTGCCGGCTGGGTGGGGACCTCAGGAGCTCTCCCCAGGCTACTGCCAAGCAGCACCCGAGGTTATGCAGGTGCTGGGCAGCCCACAGATTCCCTCCGGCTCCAAAGCCCATGGCTTCCAGGTCATTCTTCCTGGGTCCCTGCCCAGAGAGGACCCTGGGAGGGTCGAAGCCGCCAGGGTGGAGCAGAGGCCAGGGCTGCTGGCCAGAGGCCATTCACGTGCAGCTGAGGGCCCTGCACCTCTGCCTGAGCAGGCCTCTTCCCAGGTGGAACATCTCTGGGGTCCCCCCTTCGCCCAGCACAGAGGCTCATTCACAGATGCTGCCTGAGGGCCATCCTGCCTGCTGTCCCCCAACTGAGGGTGACCACAGCTCTCTGCACAGCGGGTCTGTGAGGGGTGGACAAGGCAGGTTGGAGTGCTGCCCACTGACCTTCCACTCTCTTCAGGCACCATTCCAGAGGCGTCCGCTCCAGGAGTGTGGGAGCCGGGGCAGGGCTCCCTGTATACACTCTACGCTGACCGCTCTGTGATCAGACAGCTTGACCAGATGGGCATACCAACAGGCTGGACTGGTCCCTGGACCACTGCACTCTCAACCACGTGGACAGCCTGGTCTACTCTGTGCGAGCCTATGACTACAACGTGCAGACAGGAGGCCTGGGTAGGGGCCTCCCTGGCCAGTCCCCCACGTGCTCCCCAGGCGAAGGCCTCCGTGGCCAGCCCCCCACACCATCCCTCAGGTATGGGCCTCTGTGGCCAGCCCCCCACACCCTCCCTGGGGTAGGAGCTTCTATGTCCAGCCACCCACACTCTCCCCAGGTGTGGTCTTCCTTGGCCAGCCCCCCACATCCTCCCTGGAGTAGGGGCCTCTGTGGCCAGCACCACAAGCCCTCTCTGGGTGGGGCCTCCCGTGGCCAGCCCCCCACACCCTCCCTGGGGGGGCCTTTGTGGCCAGTCCCCCGACATCCTCCCGAGTCCCCTCCTGGGGTCCCAGATGCACCACCAGGTCTGTAACTCCCTCCCATGGTTGAGGCCATGCAACATGACCTCCTGGTCTGGGCTGTGAGGGGCCACGTGCCTCTGTCCTGCCGCAGCAAACCCATGGCTGGTGTGCCAGCTGGAGCCAGAGCAAGGAATGCCAGATGGGCTGTGCATGGACACCACAGGGACACTTTGGGTGGCCTGCATTGACGGAGGCAGGGTGATCCGCATGGAACCCTGAGACAGGTGTGTGCACAGGGCAGTCAGTCAAGGAGGGGCCATGGTGTGCTCTGTGCTATGGTGTTCAGGGTCTGGGAGTGGGAAGGCAGCACCACATGCTTGTCCAGCTACAGGACGACCTGTGCAGATGGTGGGAGTGCCAGGGTGACCCCTCAGCACTTGGCCAGTGTAGGGAACACTGGGGCTGATGTAGAAAATGACCACAAACCAGCGATGAAAACCACAGGACCTTGTCCTGTCCCACCCTGGAGGGTGGAGGCTGAACCAGGGTCCCAGGTTGAGCTCCCTGCACAGGCTCCAGGGAGGCTCCTCCTGCATCTCCCAGCTCCTGGGCTCCAGGTGGCCCTGGCTGGTGGCCCCTCAGTCCAGTCTCTTTCTCCACGGGGCTCCTCCTCTTTCACAGGCTGAGGAACCCCACCGTCTTATGCAGCTCAAGCCAGGCCTCCGTCCCTGGGGTCGGGCCAGGCTCAGCTCTGGCAGGGCACTCCCCGCCTGACCACTGTTCACAGCTGACAATAAATGTGGCCACCTCAATGTCATCTCTGCAGCTGCTGCCCTGGGATGTGTCCCTCCCAGGACTGCCCCATGCTCTAGTGTCACCCATCTTCAGGGTCTGTGTCCCCTCTTCTGTCTCTTGGGAGTACACGGCCATTGCATGAGGGCCACCTGACCCAGGAGGAGCCCATCTCAGGACCCTTCACTAATGACCTCTGCAGAGACCCTGTTACCACACCAGGTCCCCCTCACAGGTTCTGGGGTGCAAATGTGGACAGGACTCACCTCTTACAATGGTGTCCAGCTCCCTCCAGGAGCCTGGCCTCTCCAGCTCCTGGGCTCCAGGTGGCCCTGCTGACCCCTGCAGTCCATGAGTCAGGGCAGAGTTGGGGATCAAGTGCTGCAGGTGCCAGGGAGAACCAGCAGGCCCAGGGTCCCACGGGGGAGTGGGCACAGTCAGGCCACCTGGGGTCCTACAGCAGGCGGGTGGCTGGGCTTCAGGGACATACCTGAGCTTTACTCACAGGGACGCGGCTGTGCACCCTGGAGATGCCAGTGTTCAGGGTGATGTCCTGCTGCTTCCAGGGTGGGGGGGCTGACTACTCCGACCTGTGCGTGACCTCTGCAGCGGACAGCCTGAGTCCAGGGCAGCTGTTGCGGGAGTTGTAGGCAGGACACGTCTTCAAGGTCAGTGGGGTCTCCCTGCCAGGGTCAGCTTGGCTCCCGGCCAAGTCTGCTCAGCCAGACGTGGAGCAGGAAAGATACCACTTTTAGAAGTAACAATACGGATACTGTATTAGTATTT